>NC_026003.2:110564662-110683734 GCF_000442705.2 Elaeis guineensis
GTAAGGATGGGATCCATTCAGAGAGAATACCTTTGCTTTTAAGATGATCAAAAAATTTACTGAATAAGTATTCTCCTTCTTGATCAGATCGAAGAACCTCAATATCTTTTTTAGTTTGTTTCTCAATCATACATTGACTCTTTGAACTTATCAAAGGCTTCGAATTTATGTTTCATAAGATACACATATCCGAACTTTGATAAATCTTCCGTAAAGATGATAAAATAAGAGTACCCTCCTCTGACCTGAGTTATCATTAATCCACATATATCTGTATGTACTAGGGTTAACAACTCATTCATCCTCTCTCCATATCCAGAAAATAGAGTTTTGATCATCTTACCCATGAGATAAGATTTATAAGTTTCCAATGATTCATAATCATATGGGTCAAAGAATTCTTCTTTGTATAACTTTTAATCCTTGACTCACTAATATGATCAAGATGACAATACCAGAGATATGTGACATTATATCTTCTCTCTTTCTTTTCATATTTCTTTCAATATAAAAAATATTTTCATTGAGTGCACGAATTAAAAGATTGTTATTCATATAACTACTGCCATAAAATTTATTAAAAAAAAAATGAAGCATCCATTTTTCATTAGCCTTATTTCATAACCTTATTTTAATAACAAAGGTATAGAAATAATATTTCTAATGACCTTTGGCATGTAATAACAGTCTTTCAATAATAAAATTTTGCCTGAAGGTAAATCAAGCATACAGGTTCCCACAACCTCTGTGCTAATGGACTCTCCACTTGCACCATAAAGCTCGAGGTCGCCTCTTTTCAGACCTTTGATATTCTGTAGTTGCTGTAATGAATTACAAATATGCGATCCACAGACGGTATCTAATATCCAAGTATCAGAGTCTGAGCCACTCAATGAAAAATAGGTTTGTATCATATTACCTTTTGGTGCTATACTTGCACCCCACTTCAAACTTGCAAGATTATTCTTGCAATTATACTCCCAATATCCAAACTTACCACAAAATAAACAGCTAATATTCATATGGACATCTTTTACCTTCTCATTATTACTGACCATCCCAAGGTTAGAAATATCCAGAATATTGAAGTTTTTCTCTGATATGAACTTGCAAGTTCCTCAACCGATCCACATAGTTGGGATCGGTCAACATATTTTTATCTATAGTATTATGTAGTAAAAATAAAGAAGCCATAATACAGACTTAAATCTGCATAAATAAAGAACAATAGTATAAGCAGACTACTCATGTTTGATATGCATAACTAGATGAGAATTTTTAAACTAGTTATGTCTCCTGCTATTTTATCGGATACCATATCCCTCTCTTATAGTAAACGAGAAATCCTATATATTTATCTTAGTAGGATTAAGATCCTAATTCCTCAAAATAATTTTGTGGATATCACAACATACCTTAATGAGTTCAAAGATAGAAAAACCTATCCAATTACTTCTCATGCAACTCTCAACATAATCTGCCTCTAAACATACTCATAGCCTTGTGGATATCACAACAAACTATAGTATTTTTTAGTTAAGTTTGATCCTTTATTTTTATACAGTCATATCTGAAAAATGATGTCCTTGTAGATATCACAACAAAGTAACATATCCAAATATGCCATAAAGCATATAATATGCACCAAGATAAATCCACATCAATCTCCATAGCAAGCCTTGTGGATATCACAACAAACCTACTATGATTTTTGATAGGATATTGACTAGGCATGAAGGAAAGCATATGTAGTGTTCAAAATACTGAGCTACCTTCATTCAAGATTCGAACTAATCTAAATGACCAGAAAAATATTAAAATTGATGGAGGTCCCCCATTATTTTTTTAGATACCAATAAAATTGGCCAGACCAGTAACAGAACCAATTAAATAACCACCGTACTTGAAATACTTCTTAGACACCAATTGATTAATCGATTCAAGAAATAGGTCAGCTACTGATTCATAACACTATAACTTAATATAATTTTTACGAGGGCTTTAATGGTCTCAAGCACATCCTAATTTAATTAACCACAATGATGCACAAATATAGTTATATCTTAAAAATCATAACAACTAAATATAGCATCCAGTCATATCTCTAAGATATGAAAAACATAATCATTCAATATGACTATAACTAGCATTTTAAGTATATCACATATGTATGAAGTTCTAATAACATGCATGAATATAAAATACTCTTTTCACAGTTCTTCTTCTTGGGACATCACAGTGGCACCCCTACGCGCCATAAGAGTATCCTATTGAATAGAAAAAGAGGATCTCTGAACCCTACTTGCTCTTATAACTGGACGGTCTGATGATGAATCCAATTAGAGTACTAAGCTACTAAAAAAGATTTTATACATACTTCATGTATTTTATATTTAAAAATATATCTCTAAGATATGTGAGGGTTTGGATGTTCAATCGGGTTCAACCCTTGACCTGACTTGAATCAAACCAAAAATTCATGTTTGATCACAATCAAGACAATATTTTAATCTTTGATTATATAGATCAAGGTAGGCTCTGATACCATTGTTGGATTCCAGTGGTGCAGCGGAAGGGTTAGGTGTTTAAAATTTTCATTCAAAACATCCGATGCACCGAAAACCCCAATGCCCAGAAATCCTTGACTATAATAATCAAAGTACAATAAATATAAATTAGGATAAGAAGAATACCTATAGCGCTAATCTCAATTTTCATAAGGTGTCCAAGTGTCTGCCCTTCAATGGTGATCCACACAGAAACTGAACCAAGGACAGCACTCCTTCACCTTGCTTCAAGAGTTCTAGCTACTAGAACTCAACTAGCCTCATTCCTGTCAGGTTTCTTTAAGAAACTGACTCCACCCTCTAAGAACCTCCTCTGGACTTCTGATCCTCCTTCTTTAGGACCCTCACAACTCTTGTTAGGATCAGATAAGGCTTTGTCTAAAATTCTAAAGCCTTGTCCTAAAACTAAGATAGGTTGTAAGAAAGAAAGGAGAGCAACGGAGACCAAATTGGAAACTCTTTCTGAATTACCTCGGATATCCAGTGCCCCGATCAATTTATAGCCACTAGAGGGATGCCAAAAGAGAGGGATGCGCCTCATCCAAGAGGCTTATCTGATCAGATTATCAGAGATAAGAATTCTTTCAAACAGAAAGATTCTTATCAATGATACGTTGATCAGCACCCTGCTCTGCGTGCGCGATCAGAGAAAGAATATTTTTGCATCTTTTCTCAAATCAAAAAAATCCTCAAAAATCCACATGGATAGAAAATTCAATCTTGATTCCAAAACATATAATGAATGGATAAAAATTCTCACAAATGGATGTGTCTCACATCCTTTCATGCGAAGTTTGATCACCATGCGTGCATGCATGAGGAGAAAATTATGACATCCGTTCGGCATCCAGATAAGTCTAAAAAAATTTTAAAAAAAATTATCAAAAATATCTTGTCAAATATAAAATATTATCACCAAAAATCATTCCATTTTGAAAGTATTTGATGAGGACAAAGACTTTCTAAATCTTGGAGAGATGCGACATTTTTGCGCGTGCGTGAGACTTCCTTCCTTTTTCTAATTTTTTTTTGCCCCAAAAATTCTAAAAAAAATACATCTCATGCTTTGAGATGTGCATCAGAGGATGAAGGGTGATATTGACTACCACACGCATCTTAATCCCATGCCAGAAGGACTCTTTTCTTCTGCCCACGCCAACACTTGTACGCAGAACCTATTTTGCGCCAAGAGTCCTTCACAACTTGGACTCTTCATAATTGGCATTAAAATGGGATGTGACACCCCAATTTGAGCTGCTTTCAGGTGGCATGACCTAACCCAAATACCCACTAAATTGGGCTAGCTAATTAGCAAGGGATGAGACTAAATTGACCTCCAAAAAAGTAAGGGTTTCATACGTGCTAGCATGCTTACTGAAGCCCTGATTGAATCCAAAATTCCAATTAACCTTTTTCAATAGGGTCCTTAGCCAATTTCCATATGTGTGTGACCCATTGGATTCCACATCTAGCTGGTAGTAGGTCCGGATGCAAGTTAACCAAATTTGATTAGATTTCAATCTAATCGATTTAGATCCAATCGACCTAACTTGAGTTCAACAATTATAATCCTTTCTAATTGACAATCGAATTAAACTCTTTAATTCAATCAAAAATCTATAAATCAAGATTGACGTCTAGCAATATATCATGACTATCCAGAAGATATAAAATTTTGATAAAAATATCAAATATATCCTTCAGTGGCAAGTTACCATACAATTCAATCCTTCGATCATTCCTGCACCCTGAACATATTCATGAGTATGAAATCATGTCAAACTCAAATATATATTCATATCGATTCTCAATTAGCCAATGATAACTCCAATGAAAAAGTATTAAAAACTCTTTCTAATCTCCTTCCTGCTTTTGGTCAAAAGACTTTTCTCAAGTCATCTAGGATTGAGAATACACAGGATGCGATCTTCTCTTACTAAGAGTGATCGATTCCATATTGACCTACTCACAACCTCCATACACACTCTACTATACCCAGAATACCCTGTACATATCTTAATGCCATGCCTGAGTATGAACTAAAATATGGATTCATATGCATAAGATTTCATGGTGGTCTCAGATCTAAGGATTACCTGCACAACTCTCACTTAGAGAATCATTTTTGACATGCAAGTAAGGCTTCCATAAGATGTTCTTTTTCATCGAGTCAATTCAGTGGACTTATTTTCCAAATGAGCATCCATATCCTTGTATTAGTATTCCACACAAGTGGCTAGTGAGATCTGTCATCTTCTCCATCGAGCATACATAGGATGTACCAGTCTATCTGAAACATTGATTTCAGACTCAATGCTCCTACGATCAGAAATATTTAAAATTAGAGTTTTAAGATTTTAGGTCGAACTAGTATGACCCATTTATGTCTCCTAAAATCATTGTCCTAATCTTTGAGGTTCATCATAATCTTAGACATAATAAGGTGCAGCTAATATGATGAATCAATACCTCAAATAATAAATATCATTTCATGAGTTGAAAAATTATAAAAAAAATTCCATCGCAACACACTTGCGATTGGCTTATAGGGCATTCTTCTTTCATCTGCCCTAACCCGACCCGACGTGGACCCAACCCGACCCGATCAGACCCTTCCCGGCTCCACCAGACCCGCCCCAGCCCGACCCGACCCTCCCTGACTCCACCCGACCCACCCCAGCTCGACCCGACCTGGCTCCACTCGACTCGCCCCAGCCCGACCCGATCCGGCCCGACCTGCCCACCCGGCCCGAACCGAAACCGACCCAGCCCGGACCCAACCATCCCCGACCCGCCCCATCTCGGCCCGACCCACCCCAGCCCAACCCGACCTGGCTCCACCGACCAGCCCCAGCCTGACCCGACCCAGCCCGACCCGCCCTGCCCCGGCTTCCCCATCCCCGGCCCTAGCCCGACCTGACCCGACCCGGCTCCACCCGACCCACGCCAGCCCGACTAGACCCGGCTCGACCGGCCCTATCCAGGCCCGACCCACCCCAACCCATGCATGCCCGGCCTGCAGGCCGCGGGGCCTGCAGGCCACGCGTGCCGGCTCGCCGTCCCCGACACAGCTGCGCCCCAGCCCCTCCCTGACCCGCCGTCGCCGGCTCGGCCCGCAGGCCCCCGCACAACCGCGATCCGACCCCATCCCGGCTTGCTGTCACCGGCTCTGGCTCCGGCTCGTCGGCCTCGAACCCTCCCTGGCCCACCGTCGCAGGCCCCGGCCCCTCCCCGACCCACCATCGCCGACCCGACCTGCTGGCCCAAGCACGCAGGCTCCACGTGGCCGCGGCCTGCCATCCCGGCCTAGGCGCGCTGTCCCCGGCACACCGGCCGCAGCATGCCAGCCCCGTGCCGTTCCCCGTCCCTGTCCCTGGCCCGAACCCACCCAAAAAAAAAATGAAGAGTCGATGTCGCCGGCCCCGGCCCCTCCCCGGTCTGCTGTCGTCGGCTCGGCCCGTAGGCTCGGCATGCAGGCCCAACGTGGCCGCGGCCCGTAGGCCCCATATGGCTGCGGCCCACTGTCCCGACCCAGGCACGCCGGCCCCGGGCCGTTCACCATCCCCGTCCCTGGCCCTAACCCACCCCCCCTAAAGAAAAGATAAAGTCAACTCATCTTGACGGCGGCGGCGGTGGCGGAGGAAATCGGGACCGCGGAGGAAACCGGAGGCACGGCACGCAGGATGTCTGGGGGGAGGAAGCTCATCGGAGGGGGAGAAGAAGCCAGACTGCTGGGGGGGACGAAGAAGCTTACGGGAGGGGGAGAAGAAGCCAGACTGTCGGGGGGGACGAGGAAGAAAAATGAGTTTCTGATGGAAGTTGATGGGACACAGGGTATTAGCGATGCAAATTTTAGTCGCTAATAATAAATTTTCATCGCAAATAATCTGAACAAAAAAAATATTTACGATGAAATAGAAATTTTTATCACTAATAAGATTATTAGCAACGAAAATATTTTTCGTCGCTAATAGTTCCTGCAAAAAAAAAATTCTCGTTGGAAAAATTCACCCTCCGAAAAAATATTATTTACGATGAAAATATAGAATTTCATCGCTAATTACATAATTAGCGGTAATTTTTTTTCTATCACTAATAATCAATAAAAAATATTTTTTTATTTAAAAAAAATCTCCTGACCAAGTCTTGTTCCCCGTATTATTTTTTTCCATTCATTTTTCGTTCATCTTTTAGCCACAATAATGTAATAATATATGTATATATGTGTGTGTATATATATATATGTATGTATGTATATATATGTGTGTATGTGTATATATGTATATATGTACATATATCTTTTTTAAAGTGATTTTAGGTTCAAAGTGATTTTACTAAAGAAAAAGGAGTAGCAGTTCCGATCGAATGTAGATTGGATCATCCAGGAAGCATGAACTCCGATATCCAATGGGCTATCATGAAAAAAGCACAGAAAACTTAGCCAATGAGGCCTTATGCATCCCATTAACATATTCAATACCATTTGCTTGGATGCAATACACTCTACATAGATATTTAAAGAGGACAAAAAGTATAGAGGATAATTGAACAATACTGTAACAAGATACATAAAAGAATCAAAATCTAATTGCCAACCTATGAGTGTACTCCTCCTCCTCCTACATGTTGCCATCTCTGGGTCCGAGACATGCTCAGATTTATCATGATGTATATATATATAATAATACAGACATCCAACGGTGCAACTCTACCATCCTCTAGATTTACCATCATCTTTATTTTAGGACCACCCTTCGACCTTCCCATGCCCCAACATTTGCGACAACACAATCTTCATAGGCCATGACTTTTCACGTGCTTTTTAAATACACATATCTTAATATTTTATATAACTTTATTTTGCACATATTATTTTTTAAAACTATCTTATAATTTTTTATAAATATAAAAAAATTATTATAATATATATCCTTCAATATAAATTTTTTTTAAATTTTTAAAATTTTTAAAATATTAGCGATGAAATTTTTCGTCATTAAAAAACTTTTTAACGACGAAAAACTCTATATCTGTAGCTAATAGTTTAGTTTTTTAAAATTCAAAAATTTTTATTTTTTAAATATTAGCGATAAAATATTTACATCGTAAATAATTGATGATTTGCGATCATAAAATAATTTATCATCATAAATAGTTCATTATTTACGTTGAATAGTTTCTATCGTAAATTATTTTTTATTTTTAAATTTTTAAAACGTGCTTATTGGCGACGGAAAATATGTTTCCATCACTAATAATTGAACTATTAACGGCGGATATGCTTTTATCGTAAATAATTTATAATTTATTTTAATTTTTTTTCTAATTATTTGAGATTAAAAAATTTTGTTGTGAAAAATACCTTATTAGCGACGAATATTTTTCTTACGTTGCAAATACCATACTTTTTGAATTTTTATTTTTTTTATTTTTCAGTTATTAGCGACGAAATATCTTGTCGTAAATTATCATCATTTTTTGATGGAAAAATATATTTTCATCGCAAATATTTTACTTATCTACGATATTTTTATTTTCATCACAAATAATTTTTATGTTTTAAATTTTTAATTTATCTAACTTTTTAAAATATTAACGACGAAAATTTCATCGTTAATAACTCTTATTTGCAACACAAAATCATCTTTCATCGTAAATAATAAAATTATTTACGACGTAAATTTACGTCGCAAATAATTAAAAATATCTATTTTTTAATTTTTCTTGATTTATTAATAGCGAAAATTTTTAATCATAAATAAGGATTATTGACGACGAAAATATTATTTTCGTCATAAAAATTTTAATTATTATCGATGAAAATACTTTCGTCGCTAATATTTATATATTTATAATTTAAAAAATAATTTTTTATTTATGAAAAAATTATTCGTCAAAAATATGCTATTTATTACGACGGAAGTTATTTTTTCGTTATTAATTTTTCTTATTTATGATAAAAATTTAGAATCATCGTAAATATTTTATTATTATCGATAAAAATTTTTTTACATCATTCATATTTATATTTACGATAAAAATTATTTTTATCATAAATAAATTCATCGTTTCACTCTTTACAGTAGTGAGACTGCGATGGCTCTCAACGACAGTTCCTCCCACGAGCATGCATAGCAAGTAAAATGCATGTTTGGTGGCATAGGATTAAGCCCTCTCTTTTTTCCCAGCTATTGCACCACGAGACAGCAATTGGCCGGATTCCGCAGTTGTCTCTTGATCAGGATTTGCTTGGCTCCTGAGGCTTCCAAACTAAGTCCAACAGGACCACATTGATAGTTCTACTACAGCAGCGCATCACGTGGGTTACAGCCTTGCTGTGTCTTGATCAAACAGCCCCATTTGTGGGAGGTCCCCACAACAGCGACCATCAAAGGCTTGCGTCGATGGAGGTGAACAGTGACCGTATGTATCCTAAGATTTTATAGATGACCTAATGACTTGGTGTAAGTCCCTCACATAGAATCCAGTTCACTACAATTGCCTGTCCTATACTTAAGCCTCGTTATAGAGGAATTTTTAGGTAGACTCGGTCTACTATGTATACCATAGGCAAAGTCGATGAATAAAAAAAAAAAAAATCACATCAGCATTTTGAACCATAAATTTTTTACAACCCCCTCAACTTGGTGCATTGAGGTGGTTGCAGAATTTTTTTCAATCTTTTTTGATAAATATAAATTTTTTTAATTCAAAATATAAATATAATATTTTTTATAAATCTTGTCTACGACACATGTGGTAGACTAAGGCTATTTAAGAATTTCTTGTTATGACTTTATCTGTCGTGTCTCCTATGGTAGAGTTTGGGTGGAGGAGCAACCCATTGGTCTTATTTTGTTGGATTAGGCATGCTTTTAGCTCTTCAAGTTTTGCATATTTTTTAAATAGTCTTTAAAGTTCAAAAACTTGAAATTTGATCCCTTTAGTTTTTTAATCTTTTTTATGTGATCCATCTCCAGATTTTGGCTATTTTTTCTCATCGAAAATCTTAGCTGACGATAATTAATACTTATATGGTGAAAACTAATAATGTGGCATTAATTAAGATGATATGGTATCGATGATATGGCATATGAATGATGATATGTATAATAGATAAAAATTTTTATTTCAATAACATAGCATGGGTAATGATATAAGATATAGATGAAGATATGGAATATACTATGAAATTTTCTATTCAGAAATATTCAGTCACCGAATGCCATATTATCATCCATATATCATATCATTACATAGCATATCAATAATCACGTAACATGTGTTGTACATGAAATTAATTTTCTGCATAAAAGTATTCAATCGTCGAGTGTTATATATATATATCATCATCCAAATATCACATCATTATCTATGTATCATTAATTATGGTTTTGATCCTCTAAGCTTTACAAATATTTTTACATTATCTTTATAGTTTAAAAAAATCTCTAATTAGATCCTTTAATTCTCAAGTGTGATTTAATTTAAACTAATATGATTTGATCAGTTAAAACCAATATGAAGAGGTAAAACACATATTAGAAATAAGAAAAAATCATATTAAAATAAATTATTATATTACTGATTTTATTTCATCTTCAAGCATATTCTTAACCTTATTATCTTTTTCCTCCTACTTTCTAACAGAATAGACATAAATGTATATAAGAAAAAAATCTGACTTGTATATAATATCCCATGATACATTATTTAGCTAACCTTTCATTCTATCCCTTGATCCTATTTTTCCTAAAATGCAAACAAAAAGAGTGCAATTTGAACCCAAGAAGATTGAAAAGCAAAAGAGAATAAGCAAAGGAGAAAAAAATAATTTTTATTTTTAATTCACTTATTATCTTGGCTTGTCCATTATATTCTAACATGAGATTCTTAGTTGTATAATCCATGATCCGACTCATTCTTTTTCAAAGAGAAACTCGATGATAATAACGAACACGACAATAGTGATACTGAGAATGTCGAGTCTACATGCTTTTTCGTTGTTGCTGCTATATCCATAGCAGCGATCTTTAAATCTCCAAATTGAATCTACTTCAAGATCATCTTTAGGTCCAAACCCAGCCGCCCTTGTTTGAATACTGTTATCACCTTGGTTTTTAAAAATTTTTAGTGACTCACCCCACATCAGAATCATCACGGGACTGAAAGGATAAAATTAAATCATACTTGAAAATTAAAAGACCTAATTAGAGATTTTTTTCAATTATAAGAGTCATATAAAAATAATTGTGAAACTTAAATGATAAAAAATATAATTTATGGTATATAAATAATGACGTGGCATATGGATGATGACGTAGTATATATATGATAATGTATTATTCGATGATTGAATATTTTTGGATAAAAAATTTCATAAGATATACCATATTATCATTTATATGTCTCATCATTTATGTCATGCCATCTCGGTTAATATCACGTCATTTCTGTTTAGATTGTTTTTGTCATATAAATGTTTATTTTTATCACGTAAGCATTAATTATTGGTAGCTGAGACTTTCAATGTATTAAAAAAGCGATCGGAATGGGAAGAAAGGAGAATATCCAAGTGGCTTAGAAATCAGAAAGGCAAAATTTCAAATTTTTAAAGTTTAGGGACTATTTAAAAAATGATGAAATTTCAGGGACTAAAGCATAATTAATTTTGTTTTATTTGACGGCTTCCTGCGCTCGCTGCAAATAGCAGAACCTGGTAGTGTTGCGGGAGATCTGGCATTTGCTTTTAAAAAGGTCGTCAGATGATTTTTATCTCCACTGCATGGGGAAGTTCTAATGACAAGGACACCTCCTTGGGCTTAGGACCCACTCCCAAAGTCGGTCAGATGACCCAATCTAGATAGCCCCACAATATTATTTTGGAGTTGCCGGAGCCCCTACAAACCAAACACCAGCATGTGTGGTGCACATCACTGATTTGAGGGTACATTATTTGTATCTTATCGACCAATACAGTATGCGGGATAAATATATTTATCCATAGGATATTGTTATTTATTTGAATTGTTAAGTGCATACATCTATAAATCAGCACTATTGATCATAATCTACATATCATAAAGTATATGTGTATCAAAATTCAATACATAGATCAAGATACTTCCAAACTATGTATCGCTCAAAATCATATCGAACCATTAAAACAATATGTTTTTAGTCAATTGATGCATTGGTAAATGACTTTTAAAAGACAAGCTTTTTGGTTTTAAATTAATTTTTATACCGAAGATCTTAGTCAACAGCATGGATCCTCTATATGAAATCATTGTCATAGAGTTTCTATTGATAGGATTGAGGCCACGACCCTTTTGGTGTGTATACCTATATATATGAACATATACTTAATATATATATATATATATATATATATATATATATATATATATATATATATATATATATATATATATATATATATATGTATGTATGTATGTATGTAAAGATCTATACGGGTATGTGTTTACTCCCATATAAACTATGCAATGAATAAATCATAGATACTTATATAGAACCAAAGAACTTAAATAATATGTTCTATCAAACTTTTTTGGGCTTGATCATAGATTATTATAAATGGTATTAGAGGAATTTGGCCTTGGTCCATGTAGATTAAAAGACAATATAGTATGAATCTACATTGAATTTATAGTATTTATAATTAGATTTGAATAAACTTGGATTCTTAACTTGACGAGGATGTCCGAACTTAAACAAGAGAGAGCTTATGATGATCCATGTGAGCATGTATTTAGCTTCACATCGATCATGCAATGGATAGATATCTATGTACTTATATAGAATCAAAATACTTAAATAATATATATCTTCTAATTAGTCTTTTTAGATGATGTCTTCAGTTATTATGATGTATATATGTATGCTTAAGTTAAGAAAAATACAATAAGAAAGGACATATTTACATAATCCTTGTCAAAGTTATGATTAAGTAATATGGTATGCTTATGTAAATTAGCTAAGGTATACCTCATATATTAGTTCACAATGAGAACAGCAAATTGGCTTGAGCTAGCAGCTATATCCTTCCTCCAAAAAGGGAAAGGATTTATGTATGATCTTGAGAGATTTTTTTTCCAGTATTTGGCATGGACCATTTTTCAGGGGGTCAGGATTAAATTATACTTGGTGTAGTTATATAAAAGTTAATATTTTTTTTTTTTTGAATTCAATGATGAAGATCTCGTATCAATGATCCGACACTAAATATTCTATGATTTGAAGATCTTTAATCTATATATTAATTGATCAATTTTTTCATACTACTTAAGTTATTTAATTTTTAATTATTTATTATATTTTTATATAATTTTCAGCGTAAGTAATTTAGAGGCAGTGGATCGACGTAGGACTCCGTTATTCAATTCATAAAAGATATAACTCTATAAGAATTTGCAAAATCTATGATTTGAATTGGATCTTTTTGCAAATCTACAATAAGAACAATTTTTTTTTCCCAATTAGTGTATAGAATGTAGGAAAATGAAATCTAACTTGCAATAGCCTAAGCACGATGGTAACTAGTAGGGCCATACATGCCTTTTTCGTATGTCTGATTGGTGGAAAAAAAAAAACAAAAAATAGTCCAGAGTGGGAGAGCCTTGGTCCTCGTCTTTTGTGCAATGGTTGGGCACTTTACCGTTCATCTGGTACATGTCGATGTGTCGGCGCTTTTATTGAAAAGTAGCCTGCGCCACGCTGCACATTATATGGAGGCTTACGGCCGTTGCAGCTGTTGCTTTTTAACCTATAATTATATGCTTTTACTAACCCCTCGCGCTTGCGTAAAAAAAAAAAAAAAAAAAATCGGGAACAATGCCGTCCAACCAAAGAAAATAAATAAATAAATAATTATCGGGTGCATTGCTTGCTTAGGTTTGATCGAGATTTTGATATAACCACGGCAGCATGCTGTTGCCCGTATGAAGCATGTCTATATGCGCGTGTCATAGTAGTGTTTTTTTTTTTTTTTTTTTTTAAGATCATAGATAAATATTATAAAAAAAATTATTAATTTTTTATTACCTAATTTATTTATATTTTTATTATATTTTTTAGATGAATAAATTATTTTTTTTATAAATAATATTTATCGATAAAATGGGAAAAAGATGTGCATAAGTTATTTTCCTATCAGTCAGAAAAATAAATATTTTATTTTATTTTTAAAATATCTCTAGATAATAATAATATAATATAATAATATATTACATTATTATCTATATATTATATTATATTGTATTATCCTATATGTAATATTTATTATCATATAATAATATGTTATGTTATTATAATATATTATATTATATTATTATGATAATATAATAAATATAATATAAATTTATATTATTATAATAGTATAGTATAATGCACCATGCTATTATTCTAATATAATATATTATATGCTATATAATATAACATAGTATAATATTATATATATCAAAATAAAATATATTATTTATATTATAGTATTTATGATATATTAAATTATATATAATATAATATAAATTATAATATATATATAATAAATATATTTATATAATAAAGATGTTATGAAAAATATGAATAAATCTTAGCAACTTATTCAAAAAATTAGTAATGTGAAAATATATGGGTAATAGATTTCAGAACCATTTACTAATGCATAAAAAAATGGATAAATTATTTTTTATTTAAATATTATCTGAAAAATATTTATCAATAAAATAAAAATTATTAGATAAGTTATTTATCTTCCAAAGAACGAATTTTAAGTGTTGCGTAAGAAACCTACCGATCGAGACCAATCTTCCATTGAAGTGCACTCGAGATGAGGTGGTGAGGTCACACTAGCTATAATCCAATGGATCACCCATTTGGCCAACCATGTAGGTGAAGCTTATGCTTGACATCCATGACTAACAACCTCGATATCGGGGACGTGGGACAGATTCTTCCCATGATGAAGGTTAGAGTGTGGTCTAACTGTTTACAAAACTAGATCTAACAAACATATATTCTGACTAGCGGTCTATGGACTAAACCTTCAAATAAAAAAGATACGAAGGGGTCTCGAAGCAAGTAAGCAAGAACACTCGCAAATACTCTGGAGCTCTCACTTCGCTCCTACTGTCTTTTCTTTCTATTATTTCTAAAGCTCTGACTAACTTAAATATCGAAATGTTCTTCATCAAAACACCTCCGATAGTACGGACTTCTTTTATAGGTACTCTCCGACATCAATACTATTTCGATCAGTATCCAGCTCTGGCCACATCAGCACCTCACTGGAGCCTAATGGCAACATTAAATAAACCACACATGAATCTAAATAAATATTAATTTATTGTAACAAACAATATCCAAAATTATTATCAATCGTTATAATAGGTATTATTGCAACCAATGGCTCATAGTTCAACACATGAGGTATTATCCGTTCTAGTTTATAGGCCCCATGGTTTTGTCCTTTGAAAGGTGCTTCACATGAGAAGAGTGATTCTTTCTTATATAAGTCAAAGTTCTTCTTGACTTACAATCAAGGTGAGATTAATGATGCCCTTCTTTTTACAGCATAACATAACCCTCTAGTCAAGTGGGAGTCTGTGTACGGATGGGAGATATTTTTTCTTATTTTTATCACAGACCGGTGTATGAGAGGGAGGAGTCCCATGGTTGTAGGGGTGGTCCCCTATCTGATCCGCCATTGTTGCAGTCAAGGGCTAGCTCATGGCTTGACACGTGAGATATTATCCGCTCTGACCTATGGGCCTCATGATTTTATCCTTCAAAAAATATCTCGCATGAGAAGAATAATTTTTTTTTATATAAACCAGAGTTTTTCTTTACTCACAACCAATGTGAGACTAACGATGCTCTTTCTTTTATACTATAAGTGTAATAGCAAATATTTATCTCGAAATATGCCATTTCAAATTTAGTATTAAAATAGTCATTATTTTGACAGAAAATAATAGCTAATAACGGTGAAAAAATATTATTTTTTCGATAGCATATCATTTTATCCAAATGCAATCTATTTTAAATAAAAAACTAGTAAAAATTTATTCAGAAAAATGATACAGATAAAAATAATGACCACTATTTATATGACAATATTATTGATTGCTATAATGCTTAATAATATGTTATTATGAGTTATGACTGTTGTTTTTTTTCTTTTACTGCATATGCCAGTGGCACAAACAGTTGTTACTTTAACCTTGCATGTAACTCATTCCCCCGCCACACCCTTCCACATAACAGAATGCCAAACAAATATCACCTGAGGTAAAGAGAATATGTGCTGGACTTCAGCCTCTAAAGATTTACTTTTTATTTGTTTACAGTCGAAAACGTCGCCGGTGAGCAGCCACCCATTTGGTTTTTTCTTGATTGGATGCTACCCGGCGCGCGGTGGTAGGTATCCGTAAGTGGAATGGCGCTCAATAGTTTCAATGCTCGGTCCCATTTGGTTCGAGGGGTCCCTGTTCCTTGCGCCAGAGTGCCGTACCCTCCATAGGATTAGGCGGTCCTCACTCAGCAGGATGGTCGACGTCCTGCCCACTGTACTGCACTGTATAGTGGACTAAAGCCATGGATTTCACCCTTTCCTGATCTTACCTGAAGTCATCATTGGGGCAAGGCCCCCTTCACCCGGTTATTTGAATATAAAATGATAGTTATTACAACAATCATGATTTGTCGCCGTAACAGCAAATGATGGCGAATAAAGAAAAAATACTGATATCTCTGTTTTGGACAATCATTAATGAAGCTGTTGAGTAAATACTGGTAAAATTTTGAAGCATGCACCTCAGGTAACTATCACATTAATTCACATAGTTGGTGCACATCGCGTGGCTTGCAGAACCCTAATGCATTTATTTTTGGCTAATAAGAATCTACCACGTAGCCAATGGACACTGAGATGGCACAAGCTTCAGTCTTCAACAATAGTTATGTATGATGTCCTGTTGGAGTATATTGGGTGGTTTGAAGAGAGAATTGTTCTCCAAAGATTTCCTCTCTTCAGTTGATGGCCGCCTATCCAAATTAAGATGCATGGAAGTCTCCATCTTTGGTGAACAGCTCGAGTGAATGAGAAAGTATACACCGCACCTGCCAAATCTAAAGCTCCCACCTGACCTCCAAGACCCTCACCTAAAATTTGACCTCTCATTAACTACTCATACCTTCCAAGAAAATACCACAGAAAGGAAAAAAGGGGAAAAAAAGGGGGCATGATCATTAAACCATATCACATAACAGTAAATAAGAAGGAAAAGAAACCGAAGGGGAAAAAAAGGAAAAAAGAAAGTTAAGGAACTCCTAGCAATCATGTTTTGGTTGACATGGAGTGGGAAAGGAGGCAGGGAAACCTTCTTTATCCTTGGACACAAGGTGCATGAGCAAATCCACAAATGCCAGCACTATAATCTCGTGGGTCTTCTCTTCGTTCAGCCTCAGATAGCAATGCAACAGTTCCTGTAGACGAGGCCACTCCCTCAGCTGGTGCGCCTCCACCATCTCCGCCATCGACGCCCTGAAGTCATGGTACGGGTCGTCCGACGCCAAGGCCAGCGCCACACTCTCTTCATGGAACGACGCCTTCTCGATCCCCGCCGGCGCCACCCTTGTTGTCTTGGGCCATGGATCACCGAAAGGCAATATCTTTAGGACATCGGTCTCGGCTTTCGCTTCCTCCATTATGGATTTGGTGGTGCAGGGGTTGAAGAAGAACCTCGTGGAGCTTATCGGGCCCTTGGGGAGGCCGCTGGGATCCTCGTCGGGCTCCGCTGTCAAAGAGAAGGAAGACATGGTGGAGGTGGTGGGGGCGCTTGAGAGGAAATCCTCCTCTAGGTGGGGTTGTGTTAAGAGAAGCTTGGAGTGACCTGATGAGAAGGAAGAAGAAGAGGAGTAGGTGGAAGGGGAGTAGCAGACGTAATTGAAGCTGGGGTACGGGTCCACTTCTCTGAAGGAGAGGGTCTTGGCCTCTTGGATGCAGAGGGGACCTACAGGTTTGAGGCTGGTGATGGCCTCTTGGAGGGATTTGAAGGAAGATTTCAGCTTCTGTCTTCCCATCTAATCTCCTTTTACCTCTGCCGATGCAGAGAAAAGGTTTCAAGAACCAGAGAGAGAGAGAGAGAGAGAGAGAGAGAGAGGGGAGAGATGAAATTTGATATATTTATATGCATTAGATTTTCTAATTCTGCAACTGAGTTATTAAACATGGTGCAGGTCAGGCTATTGGGACCACAATGGGCCAAATACAAGGTGCAGGTCAGGATGCTCCTTGATACAGGTTGAGAACATTATGCTGTCAAAAGTTGTTTAGCTATTCCATTTTAAAGAGCTCATACTCCAATCACCAATTCAGATCCTTCATCGAATAATTCATCATATTGAGGACCATAAATTTTCCACCGCAATCATGACCAAACTGATCCAAATTTAGGTTGGGATTATTCCCAACCCAGATCAGGAACGCAGCTCGACTGGTTTACACCCGAGTGAACCAAAATGAACCATAGTCTAGTCTAACCAACATGGTCCTGGCCTGACCCACTCTCATAGTTTTCGAAAGGAACTAAACAACTAATTATGAAGTGCGCCTCAGCGAACCAAAAAGCTAACAAACTGTTTCTTCTTCAACCCACAAACCTGTGCAATTAATAAATCCTGGTGCATTTGACTCAATGAATGTTCTGTTGGAAGTAGCATCTTGTCAATTTAGACTATTTTAGGGTTAAATATTTTATTTGAAGTTAAATAGTTCTTCTTTGAATTGGAGGTTTACTCCATAAATTAAATGGCTTTTCTTTGAAATAGGTTTTTTTTGGCACCACCTAACATATTTATGAAGTCTGAAAAATTATACTGAACTGAACACATTATCATCAGTGCTCTAACACTTGTAGTAGATTTTGACATGTGTTGCAGGTAGTGTGGAAATGCACACAATCCCAAGCAGAGCCCCATGCAACTCTTAGAAGTTTGCTTCTTTTTTTTTTATATACT
Organism: Elaeis guineensis; assembly: GCF_000442705.2. NCBI lineage: Eukaryota > Viridiplantae > Streptophyta > Magnoliopsida > Arecales > Arecaceae > Elaeis > Elaeis guineensis. The sequence goes on from NC_026003.2 coordinate 110,583,268, forward strand.
ACATACTAGGATGCTTATCAACTACATATGCATGCAAAATTTTATAATTAGGCATCTATGATGTAATCAAGAATTTCTCACATGAACCTTGTGAAAAAATTGAGATCCCTAAAAGCTCTCATCTTCAATTGCTAATTGGCTGAAAGGTAAAAGTTAATAAGAATCACCATATCATCAGGATTCAAACAGCAACATAGCTCAAAATCAATGGCAATAGATCAACTAGTATATCAGCTATCAAAGTCCTTAGGAACAAAGCTAATGCTGAAATCCTGGAAAGAGTTCTATTATTCTACTTAGAGATAAGATTAACCACATCAATACTCATATGGTCCAAGGATATGCCCTAGGATGTCCTACGTAAGCTTATACAAGTGCGAAAACAAGCATTGCCCTCATCATATGTGGTTGTGAATCTGTCCTGTGTCACTTTCCCATCTTGCACAAAACCACCCCTGATCTGGAATTCGGGACTTGAAAAGTTTACCCAATTTGGCGGGCCAAGGAGGTGACCACCTAATGATGTCCATAGCGGCCCACTTGCGCTAATAATACCAGGCTGAGGACACCGTGGAATAGAACCGAGGGACCAAATTCTCCCCCTATCCGTCCATCCACTTCCATGCTAGATAACAGAAGGATAATAAATAGTTTGGATGGGCCCTATCAATCATTCCCCTTGTTAATTTCCCCCCTGGGTCTCGGAGGTCCTGAAAGAATGGTTCACGGTGTGGAGCCAGGCACAGGTAAAACTGGACGGCCGCAGCCTTTTTCCATTCTTGCCTGATAACCTTGCAGTGACTTCAGGAGCTGCATTCTGCTGCTCCAGGTTCTGGCTTCTCACCGTCCTTCTAAAGCTTGGCGAATCCAGCACATAGAGGGTGGTCATTTGAATCTGCTTTGGTTTTCGTGGAAGAAGGCTGACCTGATATGGCAGCAGCACGAGATATTATATTAGTCGCTCAGGCACCGAGATTGGCCAGCTTTGAGCTATGAAGGGAATCACGCTGGTCACACGTGAACTCCTGAAGACCGTCTGCTTGGTGCGATCAGTAGTAATGCTTATTGACTTCAGCGTCCAGGGCTGTAGCATTATGTGGCATGCAGCGTTTCCTGGTTCAGGATGCTCTGCGGTGCGCGGTATACACTGCAGAGTGCTGTGCAGCATCCAATAACCATCACCAAGAGATGGATGATCGTCAGCAGTCACATATATATAACACCTAAAATCATCTTGTTTAATATCAATCCATCTTTAATGGCAGCATAGTTCTTTATGGTATAAATAATGCACTGTAGAGTATCCATGCTTTTGTTTCCTTCCAATTTCTGATATGCGAAACATTTTGCTCCTAAAAATGGTAAAACTAAATGCATTGTTGTTTTCTGACCATGGACGTATATTGGGTTGGGCTAGCCTTTATCCCTATCCACATTTTTTTATTTTTTATTTATTTACATTGGCAGGGCAAGCATTCATTTGGTCCGGTAGTGCTTGTTCTTTCAAAATATGATCCTAATTTCTCTTGCTTTCGTGTTCTTCGGGAAGCTAATCATTGAGCAGATTGTTTGGCCAACATAGCAAGCATTGAGCAAGTTGGAAGAGTTTGGACTAAAATAGTTTCGTCCTACGTTGGCTTTTCATCAGAGCGGATGCAAGTACTCCATTTCAATTGTAGCGAGTATTCTCACTCTCCTGTTACCAAAAAAAAAAAAAACTGTAGCTGACCTAGCACAAATGGGCTTTATAAATTGAAGAAAAAAAAGGACTATTAGTAATAGATAGTTGGATCCATTTAGGCAGTTTTTGTGATGAAAATGGGCGAAATCTACGGCCATCTTGTGCTTTAATCAGAGAAAATCTTTGTGCATTGCATGCGGTATAATAAAACTAATGTAGAATATATTACTCAATCACATTAGAACATACGGTCATTATTTTTGAACGCACATTTAATAGTACATTTAATGCATGCAATTCTATTTTTTTTCATTTAAAATTTTAAATGACGAAGATACTCTATTTCTTCTAAAAAATTATGATAATCTATGACCATATTATGACACCTTGTGGTCAAATTATAACTTTCTGCAGATAGGATATCATAATTTTTTTTTTACAGAAATCATAAAGAAAGAAAGATATTTTTATCATTAAAAATTTATGAAATTTTTAAATAATAAAAATATCTCTCCCTTCTTTAAGGCATCCTGCGTGCAGGAAGTCTTAATTTGACTGTACGATGTCATGGCTACGGAATATCATAATTTTTTAATAAGAAGAAGAGCATTTTCGTTATTCAAAATTTTAAATGAAAAAATAAATCTTCAGATATTATATGTGCATTGAAAAGTGTTAGCTATATTGCTCAATCAGCTGAGATGATATATTTTTTCTACATCGGTACAAAGAATTACTCGCTTTAATCATGAGGACACCGTTAGCATGCGCTAGGCTTAGATCAGCATCTTTGGGTTGAGAATGGGCTGGATCACACTAGGTTCGGATCTACCTGCTATGATTGAATGTTTGATGAAGCGTTTTACCGTCCTGCTCCAAGCAAATGTAAAGAAGGCAGCTGATTTGCAGACTTGTCCTAAATCAGATTTGAGTCTGAGATTACCTGAGTCGTATTAAGTCAATTTAGTTGATTTTCCAATACAAAGGAGGCATCTGGATTTTGAGATTGAACCTATCTTGGAGCTAGGTTGCATCTTTCGCACCAAGGAAGGATTTTCCTTCCTTCACATGAATCCATTATTGAATCACTCACCATACCGACTTCAAAGCACTCCAAACTCCATCACTCATCCTTAGCATAAATCTCAAAATGAGCAGCTAATGATCATAATTTTGACACAACTTTGATTCACCTAACTCTCCATCTTCATGGCAACCATTTGGTCATAATTTTGACATTAGATGGTTCCAATAATCATGCATAGCGCTGTTATAATATGGTTGGCTCGATACTCAGGGGCCTATATAATCAAGTCTACATTGGTCTATGTTTTCTGTCCTCTCTATGAATACTTTTTATTTTTCTGATAAAGTTCTATTTTTTTTAAATCTTATGAATAAAATTTAAAACGTGAGCTGCATCAAACAGATAGTTAAATAATAAATTAGAAAAACTTTCACAAATACATAATTGTGGTAGAATCAGCATTTTTTTTTTTTAACAAATTACCATGTCATGAAGATATTAGGATAACATAAGGGTGAAAAGAAAACTTTTAAATCTATATTTATTTTCTGCACTTTCATATACATGATTGTTGTTAGCATTTGTACATAATTCTATTACAATAATTTTTCATATAAAACATGAAAACTATTAAATTCAAAGTCATTCGATTTTATTTTCTTATGTTAATAACACTTTGATAATTAAATTCTCTGGTATTTATTTTGGTAACTTAGTTGGACTTCTTTGGGTCCACTCTCAAAAATTGTTGGGCCCATTTGACCTCAGCGGAGATGGGGTGGCTATTGTTTGCAAGGAGTCATTACTTTTACACAGATCTCCAAACATTCTAAATCTTTTTATTAACCTATTACAATGATCTCGAAATAGTTATTGTATGATCCAATGATGGATTGACGAGGTGAATCTTTCTTTCGTACTAAAGATATGAACCCATCCCAGAGCAGTCCACTCCAAAGAACTTGAAATGCTCGTTCGCGAAGGTACATGGGTCCTTCTCAAAACCTCGACCCAATTTGGTTCGCGCTGCAGATAATGTGGGATCCCCTCTAATTTCTGTCAGCTTTCATAACTCTCTGGTTGTTTTAGCTTTACTTTCGGAAGCAGGAAATGATTACGTTCAATTTCCCATCCTGAACACTGGAAAGAAAGGGATAAAAATTCTCAAGTCTAATTTTATATTATCTACACCGATAGCTCAAAATTTTTTACAGCATATGTTGGTATCTAATATATATATATATATATATATATATATAGAAATTGAGAGAAAATAAAATAATTAATTAAATTATTTATATAAACAGTAAATTTTCATCTATAAATATCATGTGGATCAAAATCAGTTTTCAATATGTTACCTATCTTTTTAGCATTAAATAAAAATATTATATTATTAATGGATGGAATTGAAATATATATTTAGTTATGCTATTAAAATATACTGTTATTGATATTAGAAATATAAATCGACATATTGTTACTATTCATAAAAAATATTTTTTTAATAAATAATTAATTTTATGATGTAGAATCCATTCGTAATGCGAGGGCTCATAATTAATTATACACAAAAAAAGAAAGAGAAATAAAAAAAAATTGAATTTATCATTGTTTTTTAATTGAATGGGCCTAACTAATAATTTTTCCACCCAAAAAAATTTTAGATATATAGAGTAATTCTTTATGCACTACGTACAGTTTGGCTCCTACAGCAGTGGTATGAAAATTTTTTTTTTTTTTATTCAACTCTGTATACGAGTCAATCATCGTGCATTCGCACACCACAGTGCGCAAAAAATTTCTCTTGATATATATTGACGGCTTATTTATTATATTCTCCCCCACCAGGCCTCCGTATTGCATCCACCAGGTGCAATTGGACCCGATCCATTAAATTATTGGATTCATTTTTTGGGACCCAAATCAGTAGTTTTGGGTCGGGAACCGGTGTTGGCAACAGCCCGTCGGTGTTGGGAAGGACGACGATGAGCGGCGTCGGCCAAGCAAGGGCGGTGAGGCTGTTCGACGCGCACTGCCACCTCCAGGACCCCAGGATCGCCACCGTGGCCCCTCGCCTCATACGCGCGGCCCTCGACTCCGGCGTCCTCCGGTTCGCCGTCAATGGCGTCTCCGAGGTACCGATCAAGCAACCACCCAATTGGCACCCCAGCTTTTGCGCAGGTTAGGTACAAAAGAAAACAATTCTTCCTTTTTTTTACTTTGGCAGAAGGACTGGCATATCGTCAAGCAGATGTCGGACGAGTACCCTTGTATAATTCCGTGCTTTGGCCTTCATCCATGGTAATAATTCTCTCCCTTCCCACTTCTTTTCCTAAATATCCAGTTATAGGAATCAGTTGACATGCAGGTATGTTGCTGAGAGATCCCCAGATTGGCTGAGATTGTTGAAGGATTTCTTCGCCACCACGCCTGCTGCTGCAGTTGGCGAGGTGAGTTCTTTGCAATGTGCGCGTGATTCCTTTTTCTTCCTTCAAATGTAATTATTTTAGTATGTTTGTATGTTACTTTGATGCGGTTTCAAAATTCAAGCACAAATTCTCTTGATTTCTTGTGGAAAAAAACCTTTTGATAGACCAATCGGCGCCGTATTTGATTATCTAATGAATCCTCATCCACCAAACTAGTTATTCTCTTCAATTGGTATGGGGTGCCTTGTTAGGCATCTAAATTGCAAGCCAACCATCAAAGTCAGTGAGACCATACTGTTTTGACATCACGCAATCAAGAAAGGTGTCTTAAAAAGATTTCCACCATCTTATATTCATCATAGGTAATTGGCGGCCACTTGAATGAGTATTCCAAACTCATTCCTAGTCATTGGCTAGTAATGCTAGTTTGAGGAATAAGGCACCAAACCTCAATTCACCCTTGGTGGACAATGCTCCTGTAAATCTTATTTATATCGTAAATCTTATTTATATTATACCACATCAAACATCTCCATGCTAACATATATCAGATCCAAGATATGCATGGTAGAGAAGAAAACCACTTCACTATTTCCTCGTGTATTTATCTCGTGCATCAACTCATGCATCCTTTAGGGCAACATCTCTAACAATATCTGCAGTTACGGTTTCCATTAGTTACTCTTGTTAAGTATCAGCTTCAGAAATTTGATTGTCATCAAAAGACATGAATAAAGAAGAGACATCAGTGCATACATGGATTCCTTGTCTAACGACATATCAATGATGCTACATCAACTGCTTTTTTTTTTTTTTTTTTTGTGTACTTAAATACTCAAAGGAGTCAAAATGCATCCTTAGAGAATTGCACTTTCCTTATGTATCCCATTTTTGTTTGCTTAAGAAACCATTTTATTTTTGAATCCACTTGATGTTGATTAGGGGCCTTCTAAGTCAGTTGTTGTTTCTTTTTCGTTGTTACTTAAAATATATCTTTGAACTTCATTCCTGTCCATATCAGTTGAAAATACTATTCACAAGCTGCCGTGCTGTACACTAGTAAAAAGTTAATGTGGCTGTCTCCAACTTAGCAGCCTCCTAAGTCAATTTAATACAAGGCAACAAGGAGCCCGATAATTTAATTGTCTACAAAAATCTTAGATGAACAGATATATCTTGCCATATTTGAAAATTGTTCCAGTTTTTATGTTCTTTCCATTTTTGTTTCTTTATGAAACCTATTTGTGTCGCTGCTGATTGTGAGAAAAAGGAGGAAATTCATGTTACAAATATAGGGTTTTTGGACTTCAGAGTTTTGCCGAAGAAAAACATGTTGTTGTCTGCAGGCACTGTATACTATGAAGCATATTCCTGATGGTATATTTGGAAGATTGAATAAAATGGAAAACAACTATGGGTACCTACATTTGAAGTGTGATATTAGTGGACATCACATATGTTTCAATAATTTAACCTGAGTTAATCTAACTAAAAACCACAACACTCCGGCCACCTACTTCTTGTAGCATTACTGTATAACATCTAGGATGCCCATAGTTCAGTTTAATATGACAGGCATGATATTAATTTAGATTTTCTATCATGCAAGTCTGTAGAGGATTGAATTTCTCCATATGTTTAAAATCCTTGCGATATATCATTATTTGTGCTACTTTTCTTCTTTCAATTTGTTTAATACAATATGAAGCTTAATATGGTAGATGAACAGTGTTTTCTGCAGCTTCTGCACTTTCAACTTGCACTTTCAACTTGCTTTTGAGGCTTTTAAATGAGTCTTACTTTGGATTGATGTTGTGCACATATTATCATGTATCTAATATGGAGTAGCATTTTATGCATCCAGATTGGCATAGACAAAGGATCACATGGGAGGAACATTGAGTTCACAGAACAGGTCTGCTCGACTTCAACCTTATAACTGCTCATTCATTTACACTGATCTATTGGATTTTTGTAGTTCCTTTCGTTTCTCTACCTGTTTTGCTATATTCTATGAAATCTTTTTGAAATAGTGCTAATACTGGGAATTGCAACTGCTGCGTAACCAATGATTGTTTTTTCAAAGCAATATGTGGTATAATCTTTTTTTACTGAGGTTGATTGTACTTTTGAGCATTTATTGTCCTTCTCTAGCTTCCCCTTGGGGTTAATTTTACCTGCCAGTGAATTCAGGTGGAAGTGTTCCGGCAACAACTGGAACTTGCAAAGGAGTTAAGGAAACCAGTTTCTGTCCATTGTGTACGAGCCTTTGGTGACCTTCTAGAAATACTGCAGTAAGGCTTGCTCATGATTTTCACTTTAGTTAATTTCTCATTCCATAAGCAATCTTTATACTAAAATAAGGATTTTTTGAAGCTTGCAGAGTATCTTTATTTATGATGGAAAACTTTTTCTGTTTCTTTTGACAAATGTTACTAATTGCTTGTTGGATTGACCAACACTTGCACATTTTTTAAATGTAACTTTTTATTCCAATAGGTTATGCAAAATTGTCAGTTGTGACATTCTTATAACCATAAAATGGATCTTCACCTATGCTAGTAGTTTTACTGAACACCTTGGATTGTAGCATATGCTTGCAACAAAGCTAATTTACTCCATACCATTTTTGATGGATGTCATATCATTATGTGTCTTCTGGTAGGCAGGCCTTCCGCTTATATGTGTCTTATGGAAAACATTAATTTTGAAACACAATTCTTCATTTGATAACATGAATGATGAGAGGATAAAAATAAGGATAGAAAGAAGAAAGGTGAGAGAGGTCTATACTAGGTTGTTTGCTGCCCCAAACCTGTATTCGAGACAACAATGATAAAATTTTGAGATTGAAGGCAAATAAAGGATCAAATAGATCTGCCCTAGACCTTTTGTGATGGGAAAGAGAGGAGGAATAATGTTTTAAAGTGTTCTTGGCTAAACAAGAGTCCACAGTTGATGTATAACTAAAATTTAGAAAACATATGTAGAATAAAGATGATATAGGCAGAAAAGAATATAATAGTAGAGAGATCTAGAGGAAGGGGGGATGAAAGAGGAAGGGGAACAACCTTTCATTCTTTCAAAATAAGCCATGCACAACAAGTTTTCATCTATCGCTGATGGGCCTTTTTGTAGATATCATGACTTGTTTTACAAGTAAACTCGGACTCTTAATAATCAAGTAACTAATCTCCAAAATACTTCCTAAATAAGCAAATTCTGAGTCCCATATAATCCCATATAGGAAGACATCTAAAATAGATGAAAATTAAATCTTTATGATTTTATGACTTGTCTAACCCAACACATACCCAAAGTTGGACTCTTTCATGCCAATGTTATTTAAAATAGGAGACCAAGACCTACCTTGAGAAACAACATTGCTTGCATGAAATTGGTCTTACAGAGTATCATGTGCCATCCACACCTTGGTTTTCTTGGCTGCTTCTGTTTGCATTGATTCTTAAAATGGGAGTTCCCCTGATGCATTCAGTGTTTTATTTTATTTCACCATTAACAACTGGTTTCTACTCAGTATGAGGTATCTATAATATTTAGCTAATTCATGAAGAATCTCTTAGTCTCTACTCTATCATCCAAACTCTGGAATTGATATAACAGAGAAGAATAAATTACCTGTACAAGTAGCTAAGAGAGAGAAATAAGTGAAGGCAGGATACCAGACAATTTTACAACAATTAAATAGGAAAATTATCGGTCCAATTAAATAGGAAAGTTATCTGTTCTTTCTTATAAAATAAATTTTGAAAACCGAGTCCCAACCCTTTCTAACTTCATATGTGTTTATGTTCATCGAAGTAAAATAAATTTTGATCACCGGTCCTGACCCTTTCTAGCTTCATATGCATTTATATTCATCAAAGTTTTTGTTTTATGTATTGAGTCATTTCATGCTGCATAAGGCCTAGTGTCTTTCAGCAGAATTTAATATATTGCTTTCTGAATATCAGTACATTGTTGCATCTGTTTTTTTTCTTTTCTTTTGCTCGATATTTTACACATTGTCTTCTTGGTTTGACCAGTAGCTTCTTGTGTGCCTTGCTCTATGACCTGACAAAAGCATATTATATTCTCATGATCAGACAAACAGGACCTTTCCCTGCAGGAGTGGTTCTGCATTCATATTTAGGATCTGCTGAAATGGTTTCAGGCCTTGCGAAGCTTGGTTCTTATTTTTCATTTTCTGGGTACCTCACATCCATGAATATGAGAAAAGCAAAAAAAATGCTTAAATCGGTCAGTAAAGATATTCAAGTTTCTAGGGATTTAGTTATTTAATAGCTTGGAGTGAGCTTTTCATATCAGTATTTCTTTTTTAGGTACCTCCGGACAGAATTTTGATTGAATCTGATGCACCAGATGGATTATCAAAGTGGAACACAGATTCTCTTTTGTTGGTTCCAGAGGATGACTCCACTTCCGAAGAACAACAAAACCAGTATGCAAATTCGTCTTTAGAGGCGACAACTCAGTCAAAGGAAGCATTGAATCATCCAGCAAACATTTCTAATGTAAGTTCATGTGCATGCACATTGCAACCATATAAAATCTTACACACAGTCCATATGTCAATGTATCCCCTCCTGAGTTTTCAATCTCACTGCTGGTCATAGATGAATAATTTGACTTGGGAAAATTAGAAGTTTATGGTGTTATTTCTTTATGGTCTGCAAGTCACTCAGTTAAGTATAAATAAGAAACAGTAGTGCAGAATATAAATGTTAGAAGTGATCAAGTGATCTGAGAATTTCCTCTGGCCAACTTATCTTTTTTGTTTCATGATAGAATCTTCTTGCCAAACTTGTCTTGATCACAAATTTGATCACAATGTATAGAAGGTTAACATCATATGAGAGCCAATCATAAAATATTCTAAAGCACGATTTGTCATGCTTTTTTATCTTTAGCAGGTTCATAGGACATGATTTTCAGTTAAAAGTTAAGGTTAAATATAGGGACTAATCTAATGCAATTTGTTGCACTCATAGCAGTGTCTCTAGGAATAGGTATTTGTAAGAGACAGATGGTTCACAGGTAAAGAAAAGAAGGCTTGGAAAGTTGCATATTGTTAATTCTTGGCCAAACAATATATCACCATCTATTACAATATGAGTAGCTAGTGTTCAATACATGTAGACTTTATGGTTATCCTTCTTTCTTTTTGTAGGATATCATTGGGAGTAAATATATGTAGCACATAACAAGCCACCTCAGATTGGGATGCTAAGAACAAAATGTGGACAAGAAGAATAAGCATTTATTGAATAAATACCTCTATTAATTGTGGAACGTTAGAAAAAAGAACAAATTCTGGTCAGATGGAAACCATATTAGAGGTTAGCCACTTGGAGAATTACATACATTATTAGAAAAGGAGGGAAGCAATTATAATCTGATTTTCTAAAGACTTGCATAATCATCTGTACGTACTCTTTTCTCATTAATACTTGCATAATACATGTCCTCTGTATCAGATAAAAAGCTAATTCGTAATATGGATAGTCCAATTGAAAACACAGTAGTGCTACATTCACCTTCTTCAGATCAGTGAAAGACATTTCACTGATCTTTGTATTTAACATGTGGCTATCATTCACCGAATGATGAATTGTGAAAAGGATCGTTTAAGTTAATGAACTGGAGCAGTCGTTCTTTATTCATCAGTTGAAATGTGGCTTTTCTTTTTCAAATGCTTACTTTGTTTTTTTTTTTAATGATTAGACTAATGAAGGAATGAAAAACGTTTCAGGTTCTGAATTATGTTGCCATGTTGCTTGAGATGCCTGAGGAGGAGCTTGCAGAGTTGAGCTACCAAAATGCTACACGCTTATTCTCCTATCCTGGTTCCAAAGTTTGACGACTGACCTGTCATATAACTGTTCCATAAGTATTGTAAATATTACAAGATTATGTGATATATTGAACAGTTAGGGATGTATTTTTCTTTACAAAAGCTACCTTCCACTGGGCACCCTCACAACATTTCCTTGAAGCAAATCTTAATGTATGTATACTGTAATGATGGCCAAGTAAGAGGTGGTATATTTTGCATCCCTATTTGCTTTGCTCCAGTATTATCTTCAACTGGGGAAATGTTGCTCCTGTAAATAGCACTTAGCTTAAATAAAATGGAATGTTATTTCCGTTTTTCTGGTTTTATTTTCTTTACAGAGAGGTGTCATCGGAAGACTTCTCTTAATCAAAATTTTGTTTGGCTCTTAGAAAAGTGCTGCATACTTGACGAGGGGGCTGGTCCCAGTAATTATTTCAGGAAACTGGCATTTCTAAATTTTTGTCTCGTCACCTGTTGGGCCTTGGTGCATCATCCTTGAATAAACAGGAATATGACATGAAGAGTTATCACCATCAAAGATTTTGTTACCATCAAATATAAGTTATCACCAATTTATAATTGATTTTCTAATCTATTTTATCCTACAGGTGAGTCCATAAAATTAAGGACTCGTTTGGTTCATGAGAACAGAAGGGGGGGGGGGGGGGGGTGTTGAGACAGTTCCTAAGAAGTAGAGAGAAGATTTTTTATTTGGCTAGATTTTTAAAAGATAAGTGGAAATTTTTTTTTTTATAAGAAGACACTTTTCATATTTCATTAAAAGTGAAAATTCATGAGGGAGATGGATTTTGACACTTCTTATGAGATAAAAATTGATGATGCTTTTTTTTTTCAAAAATATCTTTTTAAGATATACGATTAAGATTTTACAAAATATCAATAGATGGCTAGGATGAAATAATGAATAGTAATATAATATAATATTAATATTATTTTAATATTTATATAAATATAATATAATATTTATGTTAATACTAATATTATAATATTTATTATATGTTAATATTTCTACTGATATAATATTTTAATTAATATTAATATAGTATTAATATTAATATTATATTTGTTAAGATATTTATAAATTTATTACATCAAAATATTAATATTGTATTAATATAATATAATAATTATTAGTATTATATTAATATAATAAATTATTATGATTTAATATTATATTATAATATATTAATATTATATTTATATTAATATATATATTATTATTTATATAAAGTTTAGGAGCAAAAATTTATGATCTTATATCTATTAAGGATATAATAGATATCCTATATAGTTTTTTCAGAAAAATAGGTGCTTAACCAAACATAAGCTATTCTTCAACGAGTTAGTTTTTCATGTTAATCAAATATGTTAACATTCTATTCATGGAAAATTCAGAAACTCACTTCTTAGGAAGTTATTTTCTGAAATTTTTTTTTTTTCATAAACCAAACGAGTTCTAACGGAAGATTATAGTGACACTTAGATATTTTTGAGAGATGCTACCTCAATTTAAAAAAAAAAAATGAAATAGACTTTTCAAGTTTCCAAATTGTTTCAAATGAATCCTTCAGAACCAAATGATAGCATTAGCATGCTGTTTCAAATAATTAAAATACTTTATCCTCTTCAAATATCTTTGAATGTCTTTTGATCATGCACGCGAATAAAGAGATTTGGAGTGCTTTAAAATATGTGTTATGGGTGATTCTTAACAATGAGTCATCTATTAAAAATTTATTGAGATTTATGCATAGGATAAATGAAGAAGTTTGGAGTGCTTTGACATTTGTGGAGCAGGTGATCGTTAATTATAGGCCATATATTAGGAGTGCTTTGATATCTGTGTAGGCGGATAAATGGAGTGCATAATGCTTTGAGATTTGTCCTGTGGATGGTCCTTTGACTATAAACCATATTTAAAGATGCTTTGAGGTCTATGCTGACAAATTAATGAAGGGTTTTGGAGTGCTTTAAAATCTATGCATTGAGTGATGCTTAACTAGAGATCATATACTAAGAGTATTTTGAGATCTATGCTAAAACTTCATCTACAAACAACTATTATGAAGGATATTTTGGTTATAATATAATTTTATGCTATCTTGTGAAGATTACATAACACTAATCTATTAATAGAGATGTTTGAAAATTTGAAGAATCAATTTGAAACTTTTTGAAGTGGAGATGTATTTGGAAAACATCCAAAGTTTAGAAGATATCACCATAAATTTCTCTAAAATTAATGACATTATTATTTTTTTCACACATGATGCGAGTACCATAATCCCCTGCCAAATAAAAGTCCCTTGAGGAGAGGGGTGCCAGATGGCCGAGACAAGTCTAAAATAATTAAAAAAGAATCCCAAGAATGCTTACGCAAAATGTCGCAAAAATAAAGCAGCATGCATGATTGATGTGGCTTGAAACATCTTAACAATATCTAATTTTACCACTTTCTCGCCGAAGCCAATCTTAAAGCTAACTAGAAAAAAATGACAAGCATTTCTTTTCCAGTTCATTCTACTCCCAGATATATCTTGACAACCATTCCTTTTTCCTGTTCGATCTCTTCTGATAAATATAGCTTGTCATAACTGAGAACACTACTTATGAATAATGATTAAAATGTAATTAAATAACAGTTTTGAGGAAAAAACACACAAAAACGATTACTACTTTTGTAACCTTCCAATGATGTAGCTGATAGTCATGCCAGCTGATTCAGTCAGAATTAATATTGTTTAACAGGAGTCAGCAGAATGTTTTGTTTTTTTATTCAATTTGCAAATATTTCACTTAGCAAGACTCTAGTTTAACCACTAGAGGATGCGGCTAATACTGGATTACGGATTCCCATGCAAGAACAAGTTATCTCCAATTTGCCATGTCATGAAATGGCTATTTAAGAAGAATGCTGATTTGCAATACAAGGTTCAAGGCAATTGCAGAAACTAATCACAACAAAATTGTACAAGAGAGTCATTTTGTAGCACATCACTCATGACAATATTAACCATCTTGTGTTACTCAATCCTCATATATATTTTTTGCATTTGCAGTCAAGACTAAAAGTGGAGAAATTCTTAACCTATAACAACTGAAAAGGGAGAGCTAGCTAGTCTCCCCCGTTGTATTCTGTTGGGCAACTGAAAGAATACGAGGAATCAATGTGCTGTCTCTTTGAACAAAATGACGGACTCATTCTTTGAAGTGTTTCCCACAAGAACCATGTACAATATAGCTACATTTCACCACCAAAAAGGCCTCCAGTTCTGATAGGCAATTTACCTACTACTGCTACGATAATGCCATGATATTACCTGCAAACATGGCTCTCATGGAGTTCCGAAGAAAAATGAAGAGGGACCACGAAGACTTACATTCTTTCTGTGTGTATATCCAAAACCATTTTGAAACTCAACTGATCTCTTCTGCAACTGCTTCGGACTTCCATACAATATCTTTTAGCCCCGAGGAAAAACTCTTGTAGAACTGCAAGTGGATTTGACAATAGAATATGTTACTGATGGACAGTGATTGGGCACCATCTCAAACAGAAATGTGATAGCTACATAGCTCTATTTTAACATGCCTTGTGAAACTCTAATGTGTCCCCTCCAGTTTTACGCAGCTCAACCATGTGGAGAGTAGGAGCCACCTCAAAAACCTGAACTAGGAAAAATTGAAAAACTTTTAGTTTTGACTGGAAGTTGCAGAAAGAGAGGGCCATGAAGTCAAAGGTTACCATAAAAAAAAAAAAGGAAAAAAGAAAAAAAGGAAAAAAAAAAGACTCAAGTTACACAAGGTGTATTAAATGTTAACAGTCAAATGCACTAGAAGTTACTTTGTGGACATTCTAATTAACATGCAATGTCCAATCAACAATTATAGCCTCTCAATGATACTATAGATCTCACAATAATACCCAACTCCACTACTGTACAGTTAGATAACAGAAGAATCACTGGCCTACCCACATGCTGAATTTACCCAAAATTAATGCAGACAGAAATATATGGATAAACTGATTTTGCTGTTGCAACCTAAGGTTGAAGCTTATGGATAACTAGCCAAAGTTAAGGTTTGTGCTTCTTTTTTAAACCTAAGGTTTGTGCTTCATTTATCTAAGCATGTCAAACTCAGTTGAAAAAGTCTAATAGAGTGACTGGAAAATATTCTGCAAGTTTCTCCATGCTTTTATGAAACCCAGAAGAAAAAAAAAAATCTTATTTTATTAAACCTAATTTACCTAGCTTTTATACTTTCTCAGGTCAGATACTGCTTAAATACAAAAGATAATGACTTGTTGCAGTACCTCTGTTGCTACAGATAGATAGCCCTTCCTTCCACTTTTGTCTCCTTTTAACTTCATCTGGAATGGGGCAACAATGCCAGCATATATTTATCTCAGATTGACTTACAACTGATGCATACTGAATTGAATATGAAAAATAATCCTTGATTATGATGAAAGTGCAACATCAGATCTAATCACATTGTATGCAGTGTACCTTGTAGTTGTGTTTGCGCACGTTGAAACCCAAAGGCTTAGCTGCTTCCTCTATTTTAGACATGATCTCATTAGGAGGGCACTGAGAAGCAAAATGGGTCTCCCGCTTGATGACACCCTATAAATTCCAACATGTACAGGACTATGAGCTCATCACTAACTATATTTTCCAGTAAAAATGGAAGGTACTGACTTGCAAATGATATCTGTTTAAGGTCAATACAAGGCCATCTTTGAACTCGCCAAATTTTTCATGAGGAAGAATCATGTAATGTGCAAACTGAAGGTTGAAGTCTGAAATCTAAAGCTATCTCCAAGGCCAACAAGAAGGAAAAATCTCAAATCCATCAAATCATTATAAAAGAAGAAATGAAATTCTCTGTTCAGATAGAGATCCATGACTGATGCATCTAGATGAGCAACAAGAATTTAACAGATAAAGCAGTCCATAATCGTAAATTTGTTGATTTTTCCTGTTTACCTACAAAGCTGATCTTGTTGAGTTAATTAATTAGGCAACATTTACTTCATCTATACTTTAGTTTCCAAAATAGATATTTGAGCAAGGATTGGAGTTGAACCTGTATCAGCCCCATATGAACTAGTTATAGACCAGTAAATGGTACCACCGGTACTCCCTTAGGTCAAACACTGAACTGACCCAAATTGACCCCATAGTGGTCCCATACTACTTGGTACACCTTTCTATTTTTATTTTTTCCCGATTGTTATCCTCATTTGCACCGGTACTGCACTGGCCCGTGCCAATACCCTATCGTGGCACATACATCACATACTGTAGCACCAAGTGATCAGTATGAGTCTGTACCCCAATTTTCAATACTTGGGTTGACCAGCTATTTAAATATGGAACAGCTATAGCGCCTGAATCCAAACACAGCTTTCTAAGGAAAAAAATCAGTCTTGGAGAAATATAACAAATCTGCACAGCAGGAATCCAAAATGAAAGAAAGCAGCCTTATCCAACGAACCATCTGCTTTTCGAACAAATTTCCCAAATTGAAACCTTGTGATCTTGAAATAAGTGCAAATGCATTCATCATCTCTGGTTTCTCTTTCTTTTCTGTTACAAGATGTTCCTACATATTGAAACAACAAATGTCAGAAATGACATCTTACCATAAATTGTAAATAAGATTTCTTGTTATCAATCATCATATTTTAATACTTCAATAGCATCAAAATAAATAAACCAATCAATGAGCTTAAGTTGAGTGCAATCCATCCTTTGTATTCATTCCCCTGATGAATTGATGGCATTCCATCTTTCTCTAGAAAAATGGTTTTCTATCAAGAGTTTGATATGTTAACAGATATGTCAATTTAATATTCTTGAATGATACCCATTCTCATCAGCTCATCAGTGTATCTTATGCTAAACAACAGATTTGGCATATTTTAGAATTCTTAGGCAGCTCGGTGTAATGTCTTTACGGTAGTGTTCTGACATCATTACCTCTGAATCATTGAAAACGGCATCGACATCATCAAGGCTCACAACTTCGCCTTCTTCAAAATATGGTGGCTTATACCCTTTCTTAAACCATTCATCTTCTAAAATTTGTGGAAGTGTCATGCGCTGTTAAAATAAGCAGTACAGTATAAGCAAGCTTCATTGCAGAACAGAAGATAGGTAAATGCTGCATGCCTGCAGTGGTGCAGCTAACAAGCTGCAAAGAATCATGAAAATGGTAGTTTTATGAACTTAAAATACTCCGAATTCTAAGCCAATAAACTGCTAAATGCACAAGTCAAAGAAAATCTTAATAATAATTGGCACTTACAGTATGAGGATTTGGGTCTAGAATACGTTTAATTAATTTCTTTGCACTGGAAGAAAACCATGATGGGAATGAAAAGTCTGCCTTAAAAATCTGCAATTTAGGTAGATCAAGATGATCATCAACATTAAATAAATTTATTCTATTATCGAGGAAGATTTGATAAGTCAATGACAAAAAAAAGGACACTTACTTTGTTATACAAAGCCATGAGGTTTGGCTCATCAAAGGGCAAGTAACCAGACATAAGGACAAACAGAATTACACCGCAAGACCATACATCAGAAGCAGTACCATCATAACCTTTATCATCGAGCACCTGATTACCAGGAGTCCAGCATGTAAATTGTTTAACATAAAATGCAATGGTTTGAAAAAATGTTGCCATTTATGAAGGGTGGGTTGATCGTACCTCAGGTGCAACATAATTTGGAGTTCCACATGCAGTATGTAGCAGCCCATCCTCCTAAGTTATCAAGGATATTGATTAATATGGTTGTCTTAAGTCTATAATTCAAGATATGATCACAAAGATTATGAAATTCAAGTACAAATTTAGATTTAAAAAAAAATAAATAGATGAAATAAAAGGGAACAAATGCAGCAAGCAAAGAAGCCTCTAATGTTGTTAATTGTTGGACAACCTCAGCACATTATGCATGAATTTTATGTTAATAACAACAGCCTGATTTAAAACTGCCAAATTCTGAAATCCTCACAGAAGCAGGTCTAGAATAAAGAAGAACTTTCCATGAAGCCTGAAACACCGAATAATAGAAACATACCATACTGAATTTACAGGGTAAGCTCAAGCAACCATGAAGCTCCTAAACTTTGTTAAGTATCCAGACAAAGATATAATGCAGCGAGATTTTGATAAAGGGAACTGTATTCAACTCATAGGCTCAAAAAAGGTTAAATAAAGTGGGGCTTGCTCCATCAGTAACAATTCTCTACTTAACCAGAGGTTCTGGGTTCTCAATTGGTGTATCTCTAAAAATCTGGACCCGAGCAATTATAATGTAGGTGGATCTCACTCTCTTTATTTCTCAAGAATAGAAAAAATATATAGATTAAAGAGCATGCAATACAAAAACATAAGTAAGAAGTCAACAATTGATAAACATGAGTCTATAAGATGGATCCATGGACACCAATCACATTCAATGATATAAAGATTGCCAGCTATATATTCAATGTATGTGGACCATATATGACTTCGGTACTAATGACTACAAAATTGTAGCACGATTACATCTAAAAAATCTACGGAAAGATCTGAGTTGAGTTGCCTTGGCAAACTACTGGAAGTAACAGCCACAAGGAAGACAAAGCTAATAATGTGAAAACTATAATACCCATAATGGCATCAAAATGATTTTTGTGAACAAGTCCTGGCTTTTGAATTTAGTTAATTTGAGCTATTTAAAGATTCCTCTCTCTCTCATTGGACAACTCAACCATGTCGAACTCTCTCAACCTCTATATCATCCATTTCATTCAATTCAATAACCCTCCAAGCAACCAACTTCTTTTACATGTCATCAGTACTCCAAACTGGTCCTAAGCATGAAACGAGCCTAAGCTTAGTCAACCTTCTTAATTATATTTAGATAACAAATGTAACTGAACTGAAACATATATCATTCCATAAGATTATAAGATACTGATGCTGATACAATGAATGAGATTTCCCTTCAACTAATCAACTTGGGAAACCAACAAACCATGACAAAGTCCAACGATTCAGAGAAGCTTGCATATAAATAGAATACTTACCCGTATTTGTGGTGCAAATGCACTTAAGCCAAAGTCAGAAACTTTAAGGTTACCATATGAATCCAGAAGTAAATTTTCAGGCTGCAAAACAAGCAACAGCTTGTGAATTATCGTCTGCAAACTCATGACTAGCTAAAGAAGATCACATTTTAAGTTATTTAGTGAAAGATGGTAGACAGTTAGACACTGCATGCACAAATGGGACACCTGATACAGCAAACTTGGTCAAACCTTTAGGTCTCTGTGGTATACACCTCTACTATGACAATAATCAACAGCATTTATCAATTGTTGGAAATATCTCCTTGCTTCATCTTCTTTTAGCCTCCCATGGTTGACCTAGAAGACAAAGATTCGTGATAAGGTAATGTAGAACAAGAACAAAAAGGCCAGCTGCATGAGTGAAAGGGTACATGTGCATATGGGTATGACATCACATACATTCACTCATATGTGTGAAATACAACTAGATGATCTCTAGGGTGTAGATGCCCAATATAAAGAAGCATCTTAAGACTTATAAGAGGAATACTCTTTGCATGGGTATCTATGATTCGAGAAAATAGAAATAGTTCAAACGCTTAATGTCTAAGTAAAATGGCCTTACAATTTTGTCAAAGAGCTCGCCACCATTAACAAATTCAAGAACAATGTATATCTTTGTCTTGCTGGCCATTACCTGAAACATAGACATAAATTTTGAATGGAAGACATGGTAAGATAGCTAATTTGAACTCAAGGAATCAATGTTCTAATCAACATGAGAGTAAAAGCTTGCCAATGAATTTCCTATAAGTTGTATAAAATTGAGGTTGTCAGAGGATCATAATGCTATAAAATATATTTATACATAAAATGGAGGCACCTTACAAATAAGAATGCTTGAACCATATAGAGAACCCAGCTTTACGAAATGAAATATTCCATTAAGTTTCTGGCTAATGCTATTATTTCAAACTATGTATGGAAGCACAACTAGATTAGATGTTGATATGAAAAAATATGAGAATTTCTATATAGCAGACGTGCTGGCTGTCTGCATGAACTTTAATTACTTTTATTAATCAAAGATAGAGTCAACAAGCTTTAAGATGACAGTTGTTGGAAAGTGCATTGGTATAATAATCAGAAGTAATCATTTATCTATTACAGCCCCTGTTATTTAAAAATGAAAAAAAAATTACAAAAATCTAAAAACAGATTTCGGGATACCTCATAGATCTGAACAACATTTGGATGCTTGATTAGCTTCATAGCAGAAATTTCTCGTTTTATCTGAAAGAAGGTAACAAGGACATAAGAAATAGTCGGAATAACAAGATATCCATGTCAGTGCAAAATCAATACATAAGAAGTTGTAGTGATAAAAAATCGACATATTGAACTTCCAATCACAACCACAGCAACATCATGCAATTATACTTGGAAATGAAGTCATTTACATTTCAGAAGCAAACAGACAAGAGAAGCACTTTACGTTTACATACACACGTGCTAGTCTAAGATGGCCATGCTGGCTATTTACATGACAATACATCATATTATGTAGACCCAACCTGGCATTTGTTTTTGGGTGCATGCAGAAAACCTTAGACTTTGTGGTGCATGGTGCATGTAGGATGTTCTCCCCTATGCCTACATATAAGCATCCAAGTAGCATTCTCAGCTAGTAATATACTTTCTGCAAGACAAAAGAAGAAACTTCAAAATGTTTCTTTTCTCCTTTCAACGAGGAAAACCACCTAGGAAAGAGACTAAAAGCAAGAACAAAAACCTGGATATTTTCCTCTTTATTTTGAGTGGGTAGCATGGATTGTTGCATGAGCATGCCTAGACCCTAAATACAGAGATACATCCATCATCCACATGAATGAGAGATGAAGAATTATGGAAGGAAAATGGGGCCTGTCAGCCACATCCACTGATGCTATGTAACCATGGCAAGTGAATCTAGGGGAGATTGGAATTTGGAAAGATCAGTAATATGTCATACATAATGTCTCTTTTCTGATCTGGTAAGAGGTGATTGGAGTGTCCACATTGTGAGACACTGACAAAAAGCATTATCAACAAAAAACATATTTTTTTTCATTTGAATAGATGCCAATGATCAAACAAAAATGATACTAGTTGACCCGATACCAAGCAAGCAATAACTAGAAAGTTCATGGCAAACTCATATGTACAAATTGTCACATGCTCCCTGACTATTAGGCTCAACAAGTTACAGCCATGTCTTCACAAATGTAATATGAACAAAAATCTGGGTATATCAAAGGATCAGAAAATGATGGTCTTATTGTTTTGCACCTTGGCACCTAAAGTCTTAAACCGGAGCTTCATTATCAACATGACAAGTGAAAGTCTAGATTTTCAAGTAAGAGTAATAATTGGTGGAAATCCTGTGTCTGTGAGAGTTATCGCTGCTGCTGTCTCTTTATGTAACTTGCTCTTATAAATTTCGGAATTGATTACCGTTGCCAGTCGCTTAAAATTTGGGAGTCTGAACCAGAAATGACTGCTGGAGAATATTTTGATATTGGAGCAGAAAAACACAGCTTACAGAAAATGAAGCATCAATAATAAATGATGCAGAAAAATAACAAAAATTGTAAATTAAAAGTAGTTGCGCTTTTGTGTATGTGAAATTGTATGATAGGCAAGTCAAAAGATGGCAAATATAAAACCATATGGAGTTAATTGTTTCGATCTCGGGTGGATGAGATGGCCCGAAGTGGCAACGAGGGCGGAGTGGATGCAAAATTTCCTTACAGAAAACAATATATAATAAAGTGTTTATTAGTTCAAGATTTGTGCCATTTGTTACCATCCACTGATTCCCTTATATGTGTGCAAGTCAACAGATGTATAATGTATGGAAAGGCTTGTTATCCTGTTGGACAGTTGAATTCTTTTCTGAAAGTCATCTTTCAAGTCTCTTTTTATTTGACTTGAACCTACCTGACCTATTCTCTATTAGATGTTATACACGCATTCTGAAGATCAGACATCTTAGTGAAAAGGACCTGTCTCAAACATTAGTTTAGTTGAGGACCAAGGTTTCGCCTCCCGACAATTCCCCAAAGCACCCTTAGCTCCCTAATGTTTTATTTATTGGACATTTTGCAGCTTTCTCACCAACTAAAAGGTATATTAGATATGACTTATCTTAAATATCAAAAATATGTGCCCCAAATTCAGTTGTATCTTTCAAGACCCAAAACATTTTCATATTCCATCTTCAATATTATTTACTGTTGGGGAATACCGACCGACCCACCCTCGGGCCAACTTATGACCGTCTGACCGACCGACTAACGGAGGGACCGACCGACCGACTGGTGGAGGGACCGTCCGACCGACCGACTGGCGGAGGGACCGGCCGACCGATCGACTGCCGGAGGAACCGATCGACCGACCGATCGATTAACGGCCCTCTTCCGTCCGTGGGTATGTCGGTCGGGTTTCCACTCTCCGGACCGACTGAACCAGGGAGTCTGATGGCCGACTCTCGCAACATGCCCGGCTGACCGTCAAAGGGGCCCGAATCTCCACCCGACACCACACAGATGGCCACCGACCTAGGGTCGGTCGACTCCTCCGATCGCCATACAGCCGCCGGAGCCTGTCAGTCCTGACAGCAATATGCGGCACTGCCACCCAAGGGCATTATCCCGCCTAGAGCATTGTCAACCCTAGTGATTTGACAGCCCCGCGGCGATATGACGCTTTCACGGCGACTCTGACAGTCTACAGTGAGTTGACAATTCCTCAATTGTCCGCGCCATTAATGACGGCGCCATGCCGTGCCTCACTATAAATATCGGGGAAAGCAACAGTGCAGGGAGACTTGGAAACCACAGGCTTGCTCCCTCTCTCTCTCTTTCTCTCTCTCTCGTTTGAACTCTCTGTCTTCATTTCACTGTTGCCCAGTCACCTCTCTGACTTGACCATCGGAGGGTCCCCGCCGGAGCCGCCTCCGGTCAGTGTGGACTTCCTTTTTTGCAGGCGCTCGTTCCCGGCGATCAGGCGACGAGGGGATTGGCCGCAACATTTACCCTCGGCAAATTCCTCATTGTAACTGCCATGTTTCCATGTCTTCAAAACTAAAATGCACATCCATGTTCGCAGATCCTTGTATCGCGTATTTATACTCATAGCCTCTGGTTAACCATCCACAGGAATATTTAATCACTGTTTGCTTGTTTCGAGCATTAATACTCAGAGCCTTGCGATTCTGGACTTGTTCATGTTGGGTCTCTTTGAAGCAGCCAACAAACAAACACCCCTCGTTTAAGATTCGTATATTCGTCCAAGAATTCCAACAAGAATAATAATAAAGAACAACAACGAAGAAGACAACTGGAAACTGGAAACGAACAAATAAGGTACTAGAATAATTTAAAAAGTCATGATTAGATACTAAACTCTCAAAGATTAAATTAATATCAACCTATCAGAAGAGAAATAAGAGGAGGTTATTAGATAGAGAGGGCGTACCAGTTCGACCATCTTGTGGCGGAGGACCTGATCCTTGTCGAGGATTTTGATGGCGACGGTGTCCCCGGTCTGGACATTGGTGGCGAACTTGACCTTGGCGAAGCTGCCCTCTCCCAGCGTCTTCCCCAGCTCGTACTTGCCCACCCGCGTCCGCGCTCCCAACGCCGCGCTGCTCATCTCTCCGCTTCTTCTTCCTCCTTCCTTTCTCTCTCGTTTCTTTCTCACGGCCCCGTCTCGATCCCGAATCTCCCGATAAAGAGATATAATAGAGAATGGACGCGGAAGGAAAGAGTGGAGGGAGGGCAGAGACGACGAAGACGAACGAACTGGGTCGGAGGTGGGCGGTACCAAAGGAAGGACATGATGGGGCCCCTGCTCCCACCAAATTATTGCTCGAATACCCGGAATGTCGTTGGCCTTTTTTGTCGCATGCGATGGAATTAATTTGCTGTCATCAGATAAAGATAACCAGACTCCGCGGCAAATCACCGAGCACATAATCACCCACCACCCGTTCGATGGCAAAAGCTGAATATGATCCAGGGGCAATCCAATCCACGTCCATTCAGGTGCATGCCTAATTTCTCGGCACAAAAATTATATATATATAAAATACTATTCATTTTTTTTTGGTAAAAAAAATACTACTCATTTGAGAAAGCTACAATTTACATCTTGTCAAAATTTGATGGTCAACTCTCTTATTTATTGTGTTCCTGTAATTAAGTTTCTTTTCCTTTCTAAATTTGGTTAAGATAGGTAACAACCAAATCTTATCTATATCAAGTTTTAAATGAGCAAGCTAGAACCGTAGGATTAAAATTCATATTAAGTTTCAACAAAATCAACGTAACAAAATAAAAATCCGAAAAAGATTCGATAAATGGAATTTCTCCTGCTTAATATGACCTGGATCCAATTATTGGCTACCAATAATTGAGGGCAGAAGTGTACTTTTATATAGACATGGAAGAATAAATATCCGCTAAATTCTTTTGAAGCTGAGGTGGTAGTATAGTAGGATGGACTTTCCTTCCGCACGATTTGGATTCGAAAAGAAATTTTTTATATGCATATCATAATTTTTAAAAATAATATTTTTATCATATAAAATTTTTAAATAAAAAAATTAATTTATTAATATTAAATATATATTAAAAAATAATGATTACATGGAGCAACTACATAAAACGATACGTTCTATATGTATTTTCCTGCGCCATACGGTGCACAGAAAATTTTTCTGAGCTCGAAACGCGAATGCAAAAGCTCTTATCCATCGACACACCTCTTTCGGACGCGCATCACACACGCACACGCTGCCGTCATTAGTGACAAGGAAATGTTCGACCGCCTCTTCTCTTGTCTCACTCTATTCTCGTCGCTAGCATTCTAGTGGTATGGAGGGCAGGAAAGCAATGGCATGCATCAGTCATAATATTCCCGCGGGTACAGAGTAACTGCACTCGAGTATGATGGGTGAGTTTGCTAACGTGACGTTGGAGCCACAACCACTATATGGTGTCTCCGTTTTTGCACAAACAAAACTCCATGGATATCCACAACATATTATAATCGATGTGACTTCAGAATTCAAGAAGCTGTATTTTTTGATAAATATAGTTAGTATGGCTCTACAGTAGCTTAATGTATTGATATTTGAAAAAAGAATGAAGATATTTTTTCTGCCTAATCTAGAGTAAACTATTCTAGTCTATAGGGTGGCATATTTAAGTCCAAAAAAAAAAAAAAAAGGATGAGGAGCAATTTTTTTTTTTTTTGATGAAAAAGGGGGGGTTGTAACCACCCTCTATTTTATTAAGATAAAGTTTAAAATAAATTTACAAAGATGGATATTTACAAGACAGGGACTACTGAATGTTGAATATTTGATAACTCCTCTAAGCTATATTAAGAAGATAGCATTGGTGATTAATGATGATTAAAAGCTTAATTGAAGATTGGTTGATTGTGAAGAATTTTTTAAATACAGTTAGAGAAATTGAGCATCTACCATATATACATGATTATGAAGAATCCTCTAAATATAGTTAGAGAGATTGAGCACCTACCATATGTACATAATTGATTGATTATTTTCTATACTTGTAAACACATATAAATCTTATATTAAGGGGAAGAATGCTGCCCCAATATATTAATCCGAATTTTCAATAATTTTTTCATAATTTTTCAATCCTCCTCCATCCTTCTTAATTCTTTCATGATATTAGAGCTTTTTTGATCCTTTGATGCTTTGCCGCTACATCCCACTCTCCATGAGAAGATTTAAGTTGTCCCGTGCAGAGTCTACATATCTACGGTGTGATTTTCAAGCATTCAAGATATCAAATCTGTTAGGATTTGACGCCTCGAGATTCAGCCCACATTGAGCCCACAGCGAGGTTCGCGGCGAAAAACGGAGTCCAACGAGACCAAGATCACCTGAATCGGAGCTCGGATGGAGGAGATACGAGCTTTTGAAGTCGGCACGAGAATCGAGGCGGCAGAGGACCGCCGGCGGGCGGCAGCGGCGCGCGGGACGCGCATCCCAGGCCCGCCCGGGACGCGCGACCCAAACCCAGGCCCGCGCGGGACGCGCAACCCAGGCCTGCTGGCCCCCTTGCCCCGGTCCACCGTGGACCGGGTGGTCCACGGCGCGGCCTGTGGACCGCGTGGGCGTTTCCCACGCATTTCTCGCGGTCCACGGCACTATTCCATGGACCGAAGCGCGATCCAACGGCCCAGGTGGCTCCCGATCTTGATCCGACGGTCTAAGGGATTTTTTGGCTTTGTTTAGGACTCCTAATCCCTCTCTAATCATGTTTTAAGCTCTGTTTAAGCCTTTAAAAAGGCCTGAGACGAAACAGAGGGAAGTGTGAGTTTGGTTGCTCGCTGCCGTACGAACCGAGAAGAGAGAGAGGGGCTAGAGCGCTGAGAGAGAAGGAGCAGGAGGCTCCTGGACAGCGGTCGCCAGGCTCTTCAGGGGTTCAGGGGGGTCTCCAAGAGAGAGAGAGCTTTTATGAGGGGAACTTTATGTGAGAGAAAATTGGGTGTACAAGGGTTGAGGGTGAGGTCTCCTCTTGTAAATTTTTTTTTTCATAGTGAAGTTTGCATGCCCCGTGGAGGCGAGCCCTTTTGTGGCTGATCCACGTATTTTGATTGTTTTTCCTTTTGTTTTGTTTCTTCTTTCTTCCTGCTGCATCGCGTGGTACTGAAAGGATCTTGGGAGATGGTGTCCTGGCCAGACATCCACCCAACAAGTGGTATCAGAGCAAGGCGGTACAAGGACGTAGATTGCAGTGGTGGTGAGCAAGACTGAAGATGGAGAAAACAGGAACAATCAAGATGGAGATCAACAAGTTCGATGGTAAGAGCAATTTCTCCTTGTGGCAGGCAAGGGTGAAGGACGTACTCATTCAACAGGGGTTGATCGAAGCTCTCTTGTGCGATGAGAAGCCGACCACCATGGAGATGCGGGATTGGAAACGGCTACAGATGCAGGCGGTGAGTACCATCCGTATGTACCTAGCGGATGAGGTGGTGATCCATGTGCTGAGCGAGACTTCTCCGACGGTGCTGTGGTCGAAGCTCGAGGAGTTGTACATGGCGAAGTCTCTCACCAACACTCTTTTTCTCTGGAGGCAGTTTTACCAACTGCGGATGACTGAGGGACAGAGCGTGCAGGAGCATCTGAGCTACTTCCAGAAGATCCTCACCGACCTTCTCAGCATTGGCGAGAACGTTGAGGAGAAGACCAGGGCGCTGGTTTTGCTGGCGTCGCTTCCCTCTTCGTACGAGTCCTTGGTGACTGCTCTTCTAGTGGGGAAGAGCACTATCAAGATGGACGAGGTTACCGCGGCGATACTCCAGAACGAGGTTCTCAGGAGGGAGAACCCAGCTTCGAGCTCAGGTGGCGATAGCTCAGCTTTGGTGGCTTCTGGAGGAGCAGGAGGCGGTAGACGGAGCGACAGGAGATCGCAACGAGGACGGTCTAAGTCCAGGAGGGACTTGAGCAAAACCAGGTGTTACCGATGTGAGGAGTTGGGGCATCTAGCCAGAGATTGCCCTCAACTGAAAAATCGGATGGTGGCTGCTGTAGCGACGGCCGGCAGCGATTCAGATGGAGATGTCCTGGAGATATCTGACGAGGTATCTACTTCTTCCCAGCAGTGGATATTAGATTCTGCATGCCTCTATCATCTGTGTTGCAGAGAGGAGCAGTTTGACTCCCTGGAGAACAGTGAGAGCACTGTATATCTGCCGGATGGATCGAGCTGTGCGATCAGAGGCATTGGGACGGTCAGTTGGAGGACACATGACGGTGTAGTGAGGAGATTGGGGGAGATCCGATACATACCCGATTTCAGGCGGAATCTTATCTCACTTAGCAGACTGGATTCGAGAGGCTACAGGACGGTAGCTGGTGGAGGAATCCTGAGGGTGCTACGCGGCAATAGGATTGTGCTGGAGGGGAAGAAGGAGAGCAGAGGACATTATTACCTGACAGGGAGCCCAGTGCGAGGTGGAGCATCGGGAGCCAGGTGGAGCCCAGAGCGAGGTGGAGCTCCAGGAGGCGGATCGGGCACGAGACAGGAGACTCGGGAGGATGAGAGGCGACGTCGCAAGGTAAGATTCCTATTGCCGCAGGATGATGCCCCGAGCAGGTCTCAGGTCAGGAGGACAACAGCATACGACGGAGATAGGATCGAGCGGCCTGGCTCGACTCCCATGTTTGCCCATCCATGATCAGCAGGCGATTACCCCAGGGCATGGGGGCGAGGAGATCCAAAAGCTCTCGGAGTTTGGAGGAGGCCGAATATCGAGTCGAGATGGAGATTGTTAGGATTTGACGCCTCGAGATTCAGCCCACATTGAGCCCACAGCGAGGTTCGTGGCGAAAAATGGAGTCCAATGAGATCAAGATCACCTGAATCGGAGCTCGGATGGAGGAGATACGAGCTTTTGAAGTCAGCACGAGAATCGAGGTGGCAGAGGACTGCCGGCGACCGGCGGCGGGCGGCGGCGGCGCGCGGGACGCGCGTCCCAGGCCCGCGTGGGACGCGCGACCCAGGCCCGCGCGGGACGCGCGACCTAGACCCAGGCCCGCGCGGGACGCGCGACCCAGGCCCAGGCCCGTGCGGGACGCGCGACCCAGGCCTGCTGGCCCCCTTGCCCCGGTCCATCGTGGACCGGGTGGTCCACGGCGCGGCCTGTGGACCGCGTGGGCATTTCCCACGCGTTTCTCACGGTCCACGGCACTATTCCATGGACCGAAGCACGATCCAACGGCCCAGGTGGCTCCCGGTCTTGATCCGATGGTCCAAGGGGTTTTTTGGCTTTGTTTAGGACTCCTAATCCCTCTCTAATCATGTTTTAAGCTCTGTTTAAGCCTTTAAAAAGGCCTGAGACGAAACAGAGGGAAGTGTGAGTTCGGTTTCTCGCCGCCGTACGAACCGAGAAGAGAGAGAGGGGCTAGGGCGCTGAGAGAGAAGGAGCAGGAGGCTCCTGGACAGCGGTCGCCAGACTCTTCAGGGGTTCAGGGGGGTCTCCAAGAGAGAGAGAGCTTTTGTGAGGGAAACTTTATGTGAGAGAGAATTGGGTGTATAAGGGTTGAGGGTGAGGTCTCCTCTTGTAAAATTTTCTTTTCATAGTGAAGTTTGCATGCCCCGTGGAGGCAAGCCCTTTTGTGGCTGATCCACGTATTTTGATTGTTTTTCTTTTTGTTTTGTTTCTTCTTTCTTCCTGCTGCATCGCGTGGTACTGAAAGGATCTTGGGAGGTGGTGTCCTGGCCAGACATCCACCCAACAAAATCCAGTCAAATGGTGACCTCAAATGGTGATGCCATCGGTGCCATAGTTGTACGAGAAGTTTAAGACATGCCAGAGAATCCATACTTGCAGATAACACCATCCAAGTTCAATGGAAGCAACAACTTCCTATCATGGTTACAATCGATTGTCCTTTTCTCAAGTGAAAAATCAAAACTGGGATATGTGAATGGTAAAATCCCTCGACCATCTAGTGATGATATCAAGTATAATGAATGGAAGGCCAATAATGATTTTGTTATGTCTTGATTATTTAAGTCTATGGAGTTTGATATTAGAAACGGCCTTTTATTCTTAACTACTGCAAAAGAAATTTGGGATACATTAACCAAAGTTTATTCAGAAAAAAATGATGTTGCTCGTTTATCAGTTAAAATAAGAAATTGCTCATTTTGGTAAGGGTGACAAGACCTTCAACGAATATCTTGAAACTCTCCGTGGAATGTGGCGGGAACTAAGTTATTATATTCCAGTCTCCACAGATCCCAAAATTATTCGAAAAAAGATCGAGTAAGATCAAAATTTTGAAATGTTTGCAAGGCTTGATTCTAACTATGAGGTAGTTTGAAGTCGGATTCTGATGCAATCTGAGCTGCCTTCGCTCCATGATGTATGCACTCTCCTACAAAAAGAAGAAAAGAGAAGAGCTGTTATGAAGCCAAGTGAATCATCTACTTATGAGTACTCGGCTTTTGTTTCTAACTCCACAAATTTTTGAGGGCATAAAAATCACGGACGTGGCTGCAGTAAAGGCTGTGGATTTGGAGATCGACCTTGATGCTCCCATTGCAATAAGTTGGGTCATATCAAAGAAAAATATTGGGATCTTCATGGCCGTCCAACAGAGCAATTCAAAGCCAATATTGTCAATGCTTCAAAAGAAGCAAGTTCCTAGATCTCACTAAAAAAACTCTTTGAACTTCTTGATACATACGATAAAATAAAATCTTCTTTCATTTCCTTGAAATCAGGAAAATCTGCCTCTACATATCTAGTAGATTTGTCTCTATCAATGCAGATCATTGACACTAGTGCAATAGATCGCATGACAAGGTCCTCTATTAGTCTATCTTCAATGCAACCTGTAGTTGGTAAGCACCTTATTATCCTTGCTGATGGGTCAAAAACACCTGTCTATGGAATTGATCATGCTGACATTTCTTTTTTCATTGATCTATTATCTATTTTATTTTTGAGAACGGATCTTCTACGGTACTTAAAAAGAATTGTAGGGTGCTGTGCGTGTTTCGGAGATGTCCATCAAAAGATGAATGGCCGTACGTGCATTACAATACTAAAAAAAGAAGAATGGATCAATTCTAGGGATATTTGAATAGTTTAGATAAACATCACATAACCATCTTTTTTTTTATGGATATCTCAAAATATGCACAGTATCCTGTAGTACTTTTTGAGTACCAAAGAGGATCCCATTCCTTTATTTTTTTCTTCTTTTTCCTCAAATTTGCTATATGTGAGTAAGTTGACCAAAACACATAATTGTTCTATAACTTTTTATCCACATTATTATATCTTTCAGGACTTGATAACGAGGAAGACGATTAGTGAAGGTTGTGAGAAAGAGGGGCTTTACTTGTTAGATCAGAATATTTGTGCTTTGATTAGTTGCAAGAATGATAATCATGAGGGGATATGGCACTCTCATTTGGGTCACCCATCTGATCGTATTTTTCATGTTCTTTTTCCTTCTTTGAAATCTTTATTTAATAATTGTGAGATTTGTTTCTACTCCAAACAACATCGTCTTCCTTATCGTAATTGTCAGAGTTCATGTGATTCTCCTTTTTAATTAATACACTTTGATGTTTGGGGTTATGCACCTATAGAATCTTACTCTGGTTTTAAATACTTTGTCAGTTTTATTGGTGACCATTCTCATGTGTTTTGGATATACTTATTAAAATCAAAAAGTGATGTTTTTGATGTTTTCAAAACTTTTCATAAGTTGGTTATCACACAATTTGATGCAAAAGTTAAAATTCTTAGGACTGATAATGGGACTGAATATGTCAACCAGAATTTTGCTAACTATTTGCATGAGAATGACATTCTTCATCAGATCACATGTCCTGATTATTCACAGCAAAATAGAGTTGCTGAACACAAAAATCGGCATATCTTAGAGGTAGCAAGATCATTACTTTTTCAAATGAATGTGCTTAAAATTTTTTGGTCTGATGCGGTCCTAACAGCATGTTATATTATAAATAGATTGCCAATAGTTGTGCTTAAAGATATTTCCCCAATCAAGCATTTCACCGGTAAAAAACCTTCAGGTTCACATCTTAGAGTTTTTGGATGTTCTTCCTATGTTCATATTTTTGAACAATATAGAGATAAGCTCGATCATAAGTCCATTAAGTGTATTTTTCTTGGATACTCTAATACTCAAAAAGGATATAAATGTTATGATCCAAAAAGAAAAAAAGCTTATGTATCTTGTGATGTGCAATTCTTTGAATCCATACCATATTATGCTAATAAAGATGATTGCACTCTAGATCCTGTTTTCATCAGGAAGACTCTTTTGAGCACATAGAAGAATATCCACTTTATTCTAACCCTCAATTATCCATTGTCCAACCTAATGTTTCACATCTTGAAGACCATAATGCTCCTATGTTATCTTTCTCTCATCTCGATTAAGAAGCTATACAAACTGATCACCAGGATTAAGGTCTATCGATCTCGCCACCTCACCAAATGAGGTCCTCGGAGTCCAGCTTTGATAGTGAACTCCATTCAAATAGCTCAAATGCTGAAATTTCTCCTTTAATTGATCCAAATTCATTGTTTATTGCTTTATGAAAAGAAAAACGTAATGCACCCAAAGTTTCTTATCCCATTAAAGATTATATCTTCTATCATGCTTATTCTAACAAATTCAAATCTTTTTTTACATCAGTTGATGTAAATAGTGAATATTCTAGTTATGCAAAGGCAGTAACCAGGCCTGAGTAGAGGAAGGCAATGAAAGAGGAGTTGGAGGCTCTTGAGAAGAATCATATATAAGATTTGGTGTTGCTTTCTAATGGGAAAAAATATGTAGGTTGTCGATGGATTTATAAAATCAAATATCATCCAGATGGGCGCATAGAATGCTACAAACCCTGCTTGGTGGTCAAGAATTTCACTCAAATATACAGAGTTGACTATAAGGAGACTTTTGCCCCTGTAGCCAAGATGAGCGTAGTTAGAGTTCTTCTATTTGTTGCCGCTAATATGGATTAGCTACTCTACCAACTCGATGTGAAAAATACCTTCTTATATAGAGAACTATAGGAGGAAGTTTATATGTCAATACCTCCTGGACATTCAAGTGAGGGGGAGAACGGTATAGCTTGTCGGCTTCGAAAATCAATCTATTGATTAAAACAATCTTTAAGAGTATGGTTTGACAAGTTAGCTTCTGGTATATCTAGCATTGATTTTCTAAGAAGTTCTACTGATCATCCGATGTTTGTCAAAAAGAAGATAACAAGTACTACTATTATGCTTGTTTATGTAGATGACATTATTTTCACAGATGACAATCAAGATACTATAAATGATGTGAAACAGTGGTTGAAAACTGTGTTTGATATCAAAGATCTTAAGGAGCTAAGATACTTTCTTGGTATTGAAGTAGCAAGGTCAAAAAGGGAGATCTTTATCTCTCAAAGAAAATATGCCTTAGACTTGCTAAAAAAATTGAAAAGCTTGCCTCAAAGCCTATAGAAACTCTAGTTGATGCTCAACTAGATTTAGAAGAAGCCAGTATGATAGAAGATATCGAATTATATCAAGGTTAGTCAAATGCTTGATGTATCTTACAATTATAAGGCCAACATCTCTTATGCTGTAGGAGTGGTTAGTCAGTTCATGTATTTCCCAAAAACCACTCACATGAACCTTGTGAATAAAATATTGTGCTACTTAAAGTACAATCCAGGAAAAGGTATTTTAATGTGAAAAAATGATAATTGGGAGATTATTGGGCATTCAGATACTAATTGAATAGGATGTTTAATTGATAGATGTTCTACTACTAGATATTGCACTACTGTTGGTTGTAATCTTGTGACATAGAAGAACAAAAAATAGAATGTTATATCACATTCGAGTACAGAAGCTGAATATAGAGCAATGACATCCACTACTTGCGAGTTGATATGGTTGAAAGTATTACTCAAAGACATGGGATTTGATCAAGATACTCCTATAGAAATGAAATGTGATAATCAAGCTGCCAAACATATTTTTTCAAACCCAGTCTTTTATGAAAGGATGAAGCATGTAGAGGTGGATTGTTATTTTGTTCGAGAAAAGGTGCAAGCCAAAGTTATTTCTACACCATATGTTCCTATTGAAGATTAATTGATATATATATTCACTAAAGCTTTTGGAAAGGATAGATTGAAAAGTTCATTAATCAAGTTGGATGTGATAAGCATCAATGCACCAACTTAAGGGAGAGTGTTGAATATTTGGTAACTCCTCTAAGCTATATTAAGAAGATAGCATTAGTAATTAATGATGATTGAAGGCTTAATTGAAGATTGGTTGATTGTGAAGAATCATCTAAATATAGTTAGAGAAATTGAGCATCTACCATATGTACATGATTATGAAGAAGCCTCTAAATATAGTTAGAGAGATTGAGCACCTACTATATGTACATGATTAATTGATTGTTTTTTATATTTGTAAACACATATAAATCTTATATTAAGGAGAAGAATGCAACCCCAACATATTAATCCAAATTTTTAATAATTTTTTTATAATTTTTCAATCCTCATCCATCCTCCTTAATCCTTTCACTGAAATATAGTAGATTTCAGCCCGTACATAGTTGGGAAATTTCTCCTTTTGAACTTATCTCTCTCTGCAAGGATACAAAACCATATTCAATTTGAGATGTAATATGCATGGATGCATTAGTTTCTCATGTCTCTCAACAGAGTGTCTAACATTTCTCTAGTACTTGCTTCAACTTTCCTTCCTTCATGGACGTCTAGATCTATGTTAAAGCGATTATTTTTTCAGGAGTTTGCTATGGAGAGTTGGCTTTCTTCTGAAGATATATTCATTCCTTTCTTTCAAATATACTAGCATTTTACTGCAATCAAATAGTCACCGGCCATTGGTGTTTTTTTCTTCATCATGTTTTTTTCCTCCAAGAGGTCCATAGCACTTCAACCGTTTCAAGGGATGAGGGCCAAGACCTTTTGGAAGACATTTGTTGCCAAATTATTTTGGAGAAAGTGCATGTCAAGAAGAGGTGATCCATTATCTCCTCTTCTTCTCCACATAGGATGCAGAATTCTAAAGTTCTCTAATTTTGTTTTTTCATTTTCTGTAGTTCAGATCTTGTCATTATATAATAATCTATTAAAAGTCTTTACCTTTTCAAGAAGTGGCATCTTCCAATTCATCACTGCAAAGCTTGATATGATCTCTCCATGGTTGTAAATTTTGTCGAACTTGTTTACAGAGAATTTCCTTAGGTTCCTCCATTGTCTTCCTCATCATTTATTGTCGTTTCATCAAGAAGTCTAGGCATGATTTGGAGTTCATCAATGCTTTTCTAGCTTGATATCATTGTAAGACCCAATCGTACCTCTGATAGTCTGAAAATATCTATAATTGATGCATTGGGATTTATTGTAATAGAGCAAGGATCGGGAAGTTTTCCTTTAGGATTCATTTGGTTGGGATATGTCAGATTACAGGATAATCTGAAAATTCTTGAGAATCATTTATCTGAAAAAATGATTGTAAAGTAAAATAATTTTTATTATGTTTGGTTGGTAGAGAAAATACTCCGAAAAATGACATTGGAAAAAAATTACTATATTTTGGTTGGAGGTAAATTTACATAGGAATATGGCCAAATTTATAAATATATTCTTCAATATAAAATAATTTTTTAATACTAAAATAGTATTGTCATCTCTAATTATTTTTATATAATTACTATAACCACATAGCCCTTTACATAATCCATTTTCATCTTATTTTTTTATAAAAGTTCTTTATTGAATGAATATAAAAAGACATCCAAACAAATTCAATAATTATATATACAGCTTTATTGGAGGTATTTTTGTCAAGTATGAATTACCGCCATTTGAAAATTTATCAAATATCAACCTCCATGATATTTGTTTTATATTCTCTTTTCGAAAAATAAGCATGAATTCATCCACTTTTTTATTATTTTTTTTCATACCAAATATGATAATTTGATATAAAAATTATTTTTTATACCAAATTATCCCCACCAAACGGTCCCTTAGAGGTTTCTTCGTCAGCCATCTATCGAGCTAAAAAGCTGCTAGACTTCTTTTTCCAACTTTAAAATTTATGCTGCGAAAGAATCATTTTTGGAAAAAGGATAATGCTCTTCTACGTTGGAGAGGCTTTTCTCAAAAGCTGTTGTTTTTTTTTTTTTTTGGTGAACTCAAAAGCTGTTGTGACTTGGGCATTGGGTGTTTTAAACTTTAACTTTAGTAGGATAGTAGTTGATAATTCATTTAGATTTTTTTTAAAAAAAATAAAAAATAAAAATAAAAATTATATCAAAGAATTAATGATCTTTCTTGTAAAAAATAAAATATTTTGAGACTTGTAATACTTTTGACCACTTGCCACCTATTTTATTTGCCAAAAGAGCCTTCTTTGCACAAGTTTCTAAACTAGCTGTAACATCTTTTTGTATATAAACCCCTCGCACTCTCCACATTAAACACCCCAATTTGAAGAAATAAAAAAAAAAATCTCACTTCTTCTACATTCTCTCTAGTGTTATATAGAAAAGTACTTGAGAGATATAATAATATTTTGCAAGGAAAATATAAAGACTATCTATTATTGGTTTGGATAGTGTGAGTGTATATCTACACTAAACAGC
The DNA here is from genome assembly GCF_000442705.2 of Elaeis guineensis. Classification (NCBI taxonomy): domain Eukaryota; kingdom Viridiplantae; phylum Streptophyta; class Magnoliopsida; order Arecales; family Arecaceae; genus Elaeis; species Elaeis guineensis. Next base: position 110,619,625 of record NC_026003.2, read on the forward strand.
CACGATTTAATCCTAGAGGGCTGCCGTGCCGAGAAGCCCATTTTGCACCAAGCATAGCTTCTGGGAGGATGCGAATCAACCTTTGAGGACAGTGCCTAGCATGACTTTATCGTAACATTGTTTCTTCCTTGCAAATCTCAGTATTTAGACTTTTAGTTGTATATTTTGTTAATAGCTAAATACAAGTATCCAATCCTATAATTTTTTCCAACAAAAGCCGTTGGTTGTTGACTTGGTGTTGTATCTCTAAATAGTATGACTTAAAGGAAGAAGTTCCACCATGGTCTCTGAGGTTCCATGAAGAGTCTCCATCGTCATTTCATAAGCAAGTATCCATTAAATAATTTTAGATCAATTACACCTAGGCCTCCCATTTGTTTTGATTTGCAGATTTCTGTCCATCTAACTAAACCACCTCCTTTGCATATGTTGCTTCCTCTCCAAAGGAAATCCCTTCGTTTCCTTTCAATTGATCGAACGACTTTGTTTGGGAGCATCATACACGACATCCAAAAAGTGGGAATAGCACCTAGGACAGTATTAACCGGTGCCAATCTTCCAACCAACTTCCTTACGACTTTTTCTTCTAAAAATTTCCACTCCTCCCTTTCCTTTGATCTATTTACTCTTATTTAGCAGCCAAATGCAACCAAATTCTAACATTATTAGGACAAGCTAAGCATTGTCAAATAAAAATTTTGCCACTAGTATTGTACATAACCATCACGCCAACAAACACAGACATAAAAGCATACAAAAAAAAAATTTCAAATTCAGAATATGGTTAAAGAAAAACTTAGGTAAGATGTTTCAAGAAACTATTTTAAGGATAGTTGTTTTCCCACTGTTAATATAGATGGCAACTTGGAAATATTAACATCAAGGTATAATGTCTAATAAAAAATTATATAACTTTGAAAAATCAAAATGTTTGATGGTTGAACTTATTAGCACAAATTATAGAGCAGCATGGCATACCGCACCACCTGCATGCGTCTAGTCGTCGTTCCACTTTCGGCAAAGCCCCACTTGAGCTATAATGGATGGGATTTTCATGAAAGCAAAAGAACTTGTTTTTATATATCCAATATGGAACTAAATTTTTTTTTTTTTATTTTTAAAATAACTAAAAGAAGGGGCCGGATAAGTGTCTATTTAAAATTTAATTTTTTTAAAATTAAAATTTATTGCGACCAATCTTCTATTACGCCTGTCGTCTGTGAAGAGTATCTGCAAAAGAAAATCCGTACTAACTGGAATTGTGTCCGGTGGAGATCCTCCGATGTTTAAGTCAGTGAGGAGTGGTGAACAGCAGATGAAGAATATTTGAAATGGTAAAGTCTCAGCCCAAAATTGTCTTACCAATACTATTCATTTACCTCCCTTTTATAGATAATTCAGATATAACCGTCAAGTACATGGTCCCTCTTTTTATGGCGCTAAATTATCGGGCCATAATCATAGAGTTAATGGATTGTTTATGCCCACTAATAATCGTGACATGTAGTTGTAACCATTTATAACAGTTAGATATATAGATTCCGCACATTCCGGCATCATGTGATCGTGAAAAAATAAGCCGACTATATGTCGGTAGTCGTGAAGATCCGAATGAACATCGATCGGTAACTCTGATATGCCGATGGTCATTGGTCGGATCATAACTAAATTATCGTAGTTGTTCGTTGATGGCTGAGACTAGTCGACTGTCGGTCGATCAACTGATTGTGAGTCGGCATACTGTGTTTATAAAACCGATCTATAGTCGGAATCGGGGGTCGGCTGAATTATCCCAACAGTTGGCCCCCACTCTCAAGTCCAAAGTGGCCTGACGTACATATTATCACATGGTCTGTCACATTGGACGAAGGGAGTTATCATGTCATGTGCTGTTTCGAGCTCCGATTCGGTTACTGGCATTAATAATTTTTTAAAATACGAGAGGTCTCCAGCTATTTTGTTGTTTAGATAACTGTGAGATCATCATTGGGCTGTCATTTTGGGAAGATAATTCGGCGCCCAAAAAATTCGAATGATTTGATTTTGACTAATAGGTCTTGGCCACATATCAAAATATCATTGGCTCTGAGCTGTTCATGCAGATAATGGTAAGGTGGCATGATCTGGGAACATGTGCATCGAACCGTCCGATCAATGGTCGGTCTTGCTGTCGTCATGTGTCGACATCTGAGGAGATCTCGGTTTAACTGATTTCATCCAAACCGTTGAGGGGTCCTATATATATAAAGTCGCTTTCATCCAGGCTTTACTTTTGCATTTGTCACCTCTCTGCCATAGAAGGTTCTGCTGCCCCAATACTAGGAGCTTTCTGGATTGTCTTGCGCACCGTCTTTGATTTCAGATTGAGTTTTTCTTCCTTCTCTTAGGGTTTTTCTCTTAAAATTTCTTCTTCTCTTTTCTAGTTTTTCATTTTCATGGCTAGTAAGAAGGCCTCATCTTCTCGAGATAGTCGGTCGGAGAATCCGGCCGACGACTCTCTATCAGATCTGAAAATAGAAGCTTCTTCCTTATCCAGGCCCAATGTTGAACGACTTCGAGAACAATACCGTATTCTGGAGTAGTATCAGCTTTTTGCTCCTGGTGCACATGGTCGGGTGAACTCTCCTCCTTCGGGTCAGGTCATATTTTATGTCGAGGATTTTCGGACCGATCTTTGATTTTCAATTTTGAAGTTCGTCCGGAATCTTCTCGACTATTATGGTCTCTGTCCTGCTCAGCTGGCTCCAAACTCCATCCGGTTAATCATTCGCTTTGCTTTGTTATGTCGGCTTATACTGACTGAACCTCGTCCTTCTCTCTTTCGGACTTTCTTTATCCTTCGTCCTCATCCCAAGGTCAAAGGTTGGTGGTTTTTCAACCCGAGGAAAGGCCTTTCTTTCATCTCCGATCTTCCATCATCCATTCATGGATGGAAGAACTAATTTTTTTTGTCTCTTCTTCTTCTCCCTGGGGCTTTCTTTCGTGCTGGAGTGATTCAAGAACTGGCCCTAATGAGAACAGTCGGGTGGTTGCCAATGATTAGAAAGATTTTTTCCGACTGAAAGATATGGAAGTTCTACCGCAACGAGAGCTGATGACCGAACAAGCTCTCTATGATGTCGGACTAAGTTTAGTAACTTCCTTAGGTATAATATAGTCAGATATTTCACTTTTTTTTTGTTTGTTTCTAAATTCTGTAATAATCTTTTCTTTTGACTGCAGCTATGCGGATAAGGGCCCGAGTTTTGACTGCCGACATCCGCTTGCACGTTGCCAAGAAGAAGGCAGCAACTGAAGTTGGACCTTCCCGACCGTCGAAGAAGAGTCGGGTTGCTACTCCGTCAACATCGATAGGGGAATCCGACATTCCATCAGAAACACCTGCTGAGCCGGTCTTAGCGTTGTCGGCCCCAACAATGCTTCTTCCGACTGAGGCACCGTTTGCTAAAGATGGGGCGGCAAGGGATGATGGAGCTACAGTAGAACTATCGACGGCTCCACCAGTGGAGGTTCGGGTCAGAGTAGGAGTCACGATCGAACTCAAACAATCTGTCGCTGCACCAGCTATTCCTCCAGCGAAATGTTCTCAGGCGCAGTCAAGCACCGACTTCCTGACGGCCTCAAGAGCAGGACCGCTGATCGGAGATCGGAGGAAGGCGTCGATGACTTCGATTGATGATGGGTCGTCTGCAGGCCTTTCCACACTTTTTGACCTCAGGATTGTCGAGAGTGAGTCGACCTTGGCTAATCCGACATTGGCCAAGTGGCTCATTGAAGCTGCTCTTCTTCCGACATGTTCTCTTCCTTCTACCTGGCGATATCTGGGGTAATCTACCAACATTCCTTCTTCTTTTTTTTTTAATCAGACTTGTCTTCTACTTTTTATTTTCAGTAGGTGCACGATATGCATGCTCTAGAGAGTGGATATCGAAAGATCACCGACTTTCACCGATCATGGATGGACAAGGTAGCGGCCGTCACCGTCGAAAAGAATACTACCATCAAACAACTCCAAGCGGCAACTGGACAGGAGAAGGAACTTCAGGAGGAGATCTCCCAAATGATGGCTGATCTATAGTCCTCTAGAGCCGAACTTGAGTCAGCTCATCAGAACATTACATCCCTTGAGTCTCGAATTAGAAGCAAGAAAACATTCCATCCATCGGCTTCGAACAGAGAGGGATGGATGTATCGAAGAGTTGGAAGCGGAGCGCGGAAGGCATCGGGCTACCCTGAAAAGGCTGGCACTGGCCGATGCTGAGTCGGCCTCCGTAAGAACTGAAGCTGAGTCGGTGAGGGATGCCCTGAGTTTGGCCATCGAGAACTATAAGAATTCGAAAGAATTTAGGGAAGAGATTCTCAAAGGCAGATTCACTTCTTACTGTGACGGATATGAGGACGGTCAAGATGCGGTCGGTAAATTATATCCGGACTTGGATTTAAGCAGCATCGTTCCTCCTAGTTTGGGAGAAGAAGCTGCTGAAGAGGGCACTGCACTGACTAAAGAAGATGCGTCGATTGCACCAGAGCCTGCTCCAACTACCGAAGCTGTATCAGAGCAGGGAGATGAAGAAACCAACTGGTGATCGGTGTAGCATTTTCATTTTTCTTTTTGTAATCGAAAGAATTTTGTAATCGAACTTTAGTCCAATTTTTGTAATTTCCCCTTCAATGAATGAAATTTTTTTTTCAAAGTACCAATTTTTTTCTTTTTGTGTATACTTTCAATGTTGTAGAATCATAGTCGGACAACCGAATATCAATCGATGAATCGAATATTCAGTAATAATTATCATCAAATTTATTCATTAGTCGAATGTCGATCGACATACTTTATCTTTTAGGTATTTGGATAGATGGTGATGAGTCGAATATCCTTCGACTGACTGTAATCAAGTCGGTATATCTAGATATTTGATAAACAGTGATAAACTGAATATTCTTCGACTGATCGTAGTCAAATCGATGTGTTTTCGATTTGATCGGGATCAAATCGGCATAATATTCTGCTTAGTTAAAACTAAGTCATAAGTAGTTATTCGACTAGAGTCAGTTTTTACAGTGAAAATCGAAATATAGTCGGTGTGTCAGTTTTTACAGTAGAAAACTAAAATATAGTCGATAAGAATTGACTGTTTATTTATCGGTCTACTATCATTTTGTAGTTGGCTGAAGCTTTCATGATTTTGAAATTAAATGTTTCATTCTGAACATTATACATAGAATAACTTTATTGATAATACATCTTTAAATTATTGGCATTTCAAGTATGAGAAATAGTTGTTCCATCAAGAGTTTCTAGTCGATATGCATCTGATCGAAGTGTCTCGGTTATTCTATAGGATCCTTTCCAATTTGAAGATAATTTTTTCTGATCTAGAGGCTTTGAGACTTCTGTTTAGGACCAGATCTTCTGGACGGAAGATCTTCAATTTAACTTTTGCATTATAATATCGGACTACTCTTTGCCGATATGCTGCCATCCAAACTTGAACTTACTGTCGGATTTTCGAAAGTAAGTCTAGATCGGCTCTCCGATATTCTAAATTGCTCAACTCATTACATTGTTCCACCCTTACTGATGATAATCCAATCTCAAGTGGAATCATCGCTTCTGCTCTGTAGGCTAGATTGAATGGTGATTCTTTCGTTGGTATATGAAAAGTTGTTCAATATGTCTATAGGATTGGATACAGCTCGTCTATCCAGAGGTCTTTAGCTTCATTCAGTCTAATCTTGAGATCATGTAAGATTATTCGGTTGGTTACTTCTACCTCATCGTTAGATTGTGGATGACCGACTGATGTAAGCTTGTACGTAATATAAAATTTTGCACAGAACTCTTTGAAGTTTTGATTGTCGAATTGTCGATCATTGTCAGTGATGATGGTGTGTAGTAGACCGAATTTATATATGATTGATTTTTGAATGAAGTCTTCCATCTTACTTTCAGTGATCTATGCCAGAGGTTCAGTTTTTATCCATTTGGTGAAGTAGTTAATGACAACTACTATAAATTTTCTCTGATCAGATATCGAAGGAAAAAGATCGAGTATGTCTATTCCCCATTGTGCGAAGGGCTATAGTGCAATAATTGATGTCAGCTGACTGGTCGGTTGATGTTGTATATTTGCATACTTCTGACATGATTCGCATCTTCGGATAAGTTCAGTTATATTTTTCTTCATGGTGGGCCAATAATATTCTTATCGTAAGACTTTATAAGCCAGAGATTTATCCCTCAAGTGATTTCCACAAATACCTTCTTGAACTTCGCTGAGTGCATAGTCAGCATCTGCTGGTCTCAAATACTTCAGTAAGAAAAGAGAAAATGACCTTTTGTAAAATTGGCCATTCATCAAAATATATTGTGAGGCCATCCATCTAAGTCATTTGGCTTCTGAAGGATCTACAGGTAGAGTTTCATCAGTCAAGTATTGGGTGATCGGATCCATCTAACTTGGTTCATCATTAATTTGTAGCACTTCTTCGATTTTATCAATACTCGATTGTTTAAGATATTTAATGAATGTCCGACCCAGCGAATTGAATGAAGTGGTTGCAAGTCAAAAAAGTACATCTGTTTGAATATTTTCTATTCTTGAAATGTGAGAGTTCTCAAAATATTTTAGAGTCGATATAAGATCTGTCACTTTCTGAAGATACTTCATCATAATGGGGTCTTGAGCTTCAAACTCGCCCTTAACCAGTCCGGTAATCAACTATGAGTTAATGAAGATCTTCAGGTTGTCAATGTCAAGCTCTTTGATAATCTTCAAATCGGTTAGGAGAGTTCCATACTCTACTTGGTTATTTGAAGCTTTAAAATTGAATCGAAGGGTGTATTCGATTACAATCCCTTTAGAATTGATAAGGATGAGACTGGCTCCACTGCCTTATGCATTAGATGCTCCATCAATATATAGCACTTACATCGATGTTGAGTCGGGCTTGGGAGTTGCAACTTACTTTATTTTATTATTAGATTCATTCTCAAGATTATTATCAGGTATAGTACATTCGATGATGAAGTCGACTAAAATTTGTGCCTTCATTGATGGTCATGGACGATATTGGATATCAAACTCGCTAAATTTTATTACCCACTTTGTCATTCAATCCAAAGTATCCGGTCGGTATAAAATTATCTTCAACGGCTGATCTGTCAAGACAACAATGGGATGTGCTTGAAAGTATGGACGAAGTCGCTGTGATGATATGATTAGAGTATAGATCATCTTCTCCACTCTTGAATATCTTATTTCAACATTGTGAAGCATCTTGCTAGTGTAGTAAATAGGTTGTTGAATTCGGTTCTCATCCTCCTGGACGAGTGCTGAACTAATTGCTTCAGTCGAAGTTGCCAAATAGAGATACAAAATTTTTTCAATCTTTGATTTTGTAAGTAGTAGTGGAGATGCTAGATATTATTTTAGATTTTTGAAGGACTGTCGGCACTCGTCTAACCATGTGAAGTCTTTTGCTTATCTCGAGATCTTGAAGAAGGGCAAATATCTTTCTGTCGATCTTGATATGAATCGATTGAGTGCGGCGATTCTTCCATTAAGTTGTATCTTTTTTTTAGAGCTTGGATGCTTCATATTAATGATAGCCTTTATTTTTTCAGAATTGACTTCAATTTCTCGTTGTGACACAAGAAATCTGAAAATTTTTTTAGAAGTTACCCCAAATATATACTTAGATGGATTTAACTTCATTTGATATCATCGAAGTGTGCTGAAGACTTCTTTCAGATCCCGAACATGATCAGAAGTTTGAGAGCTTTTCACCAGTATATCATCCACATAAATTTTCATATTCTGCCCGATTTGTACCTTGAATATTTGTTAACTAGCCGTTGGTAAGTAGCTCCGATATTTTTTAAACCGAACAGTATTACTTTATAACAGTAGATGTCTTTGTCGGTTACGAAGGCTTATGCTCTTCGTCTTTGGGTGCCATTCGAATCTGATTGTATCCTGCAAAAGTATCCATGAAGCTTAAGGGTCAGTGTCTCGAAGTTGCATCAACTAGTTGGTCAATCTTTGACTAAGAAAAACTATCCTTCGGACATACTTCATTTAGATTTGTATAAGCGATGCAGATTCTCTATTTTTCATTAGCTTTTCTCACCATCACTATATTGGTGAGCCAATCGAGATAATTAGCTTTTTTGATAAAGTTAGCTGTGAGGAGCTTATCGACTTCTTCGTCGATGATCTTCTATCTTTCAGGAGCAAAAGACCTTTTCTTTTATCTCACCGGCCTAATTTGTGAATCAATATTTAGTCGATGGATTATTATCTCCGAAAAAATACCTGGCATATCAGTAGCCGATCAAGCAAAAATATCGATATTTGCTCGCAGTAGATTTATTAGTTATTGTCGTTCTGGATCAGGCAACTATGATCCAATTTGAACCATCTTCTTAGGATCTTCTTCTTTTAGTGGGATAAAAATCAGTTGCTCGGTTGATTCACCCATTTCTTCATTTTCTCTTTAGAAAAATTTATCAATGGATAAAGAGTTATCAGGTTAATTAGTCTGTGTAGAGATCAGGAAGTAATGTCGGACGAGTTGTTGATCTTCACACATCTCTTTGACTCCATTTTTTGTTGAGAATCGGATCAATAGATGATATGTTGAGACTACTGCTCTCAGGATATTAAGTCCAGATCGTCCAAGTATGGCATTATAAATCGAAAAAACTCGGACAACTGTGAATGTCAAGAGAACAGTACTCTACTATGGATCTGTTCTCGTGGTTCATGGGAGAGTGATTTTTCATTCCACAGTAACTGTATCTCCAATGAAACCGAACAATGGTGTCGAGACTCATCTAAATCGATTAGTCAGTAGTCGCATTCGAAAGAAAGTCGATTAAAAAAGAACATCTATTGAGCTTCCATTATCAACTAAAATTTTTTTTACATCATAATTTGCTATTATCGTCGAGACAATGACAGCATCATCATGGAGAGTTTGTATTCTTCGAACATCATCTTTCAAAAAAATAATTATATTATCGAGTCATCGTTTCTTCGTCGATTCTTCTTTGGAAGTTGCCCCCCAGTTCTTTGATCATCGAAGATCATGTTGACTACTCCTGCTATTGGTCGATTGTTGATTGTCTCCTCAACTTGCGGTTGAGATTGTTGGTCGGTGGAAGGTTGAGTCGGACGATCCCATCAGAATTTCTCGAGGTAGCCTCATCAAATCAGAACCTTTATCTCATCCCTGAGCTGGATGCACTGCTCGATATCATGATCGTGATCACGATGAAACTGACAGTACTTCTTTCTGTCACAACTCCTTGATAGTACTTTCATTGGTGGGAGATATCGAAGATACTCCTCTCCTTCGATCTTTATCAAAATCTATGCATGGAGAGAGAAAAGAAGAGTATAGGAGTCATACCTGCCACAGCAGTTCAGCTTCGGACTCCGTTGTTGAGGCGAAGCTCGCTTATTGATAGTTGACCGACTTGATTCGGCCAGAGCTTCATTTTTCTTCTGTTTCTTCTTCTGACCTTTTTCTTCTATCTGACGTCGGTCAGAAGCAGCCTCATCCATGCGAATATATTTGTATGCACGCTCTAAAAGTTCAGCATAGATTTGAGGGTAGAATTTTATCTAGAGAATAGGTAAATCTGGATTCCCTCAGACCTCTCTTCATGGTCGATATGGCTATATCTTCATTGAGGTCCCTGACCTCAAGTGTGGCCACATTGAAACGAGCCATAAAGTCTCTCAACGTCTATGTCTCACCTTGCTTAATAGAGAAGAGACTGTCTGATGTTCGTGCCACCCTTCGGTTAGTGCTGAAGTGGGTTACGAAAGAATACTCGAGCTACTCGAAGGAGTTTATACTCCTCGACTGAAGTCCAAAATACCAAGCTCGAGCATCCTTTCGAATAGTTGTCAAAAAGTCGATGCATAAGAAGGCATCGGTTGCCTCCTGAATCATCATGAGAGCCTTATAGTTCTCCAAATGATCGATCGGATCGGTAGAGCCATCGTATGGCTCTATCTGCGGTATCTTGAATCGAGATGGAATCGATTCATCCAAGATGCACTGAGAGAGAGGCTGGGTAGTGTGAAAATTATAATCGTTGGAGGACTTCTGACCTTCCACCTAAAGTCGAATAAGTTGATGGTCGATCTCCTTGAACTTGTGTTCGTAGTCGTCGAATTATTATTGTCAAAAAAAACCAAAGGTAGAACCTCTTGAAGAGCTTGAAGATGGAGAAGCAGAAGGAGTCCATGACTTTTTTCCTTCCTGATACTATGTACACGAGAAGGAGAGAGAAAATACCACGAATGATGGGTGGCATGATGGGAGTGCCGAGAATGTGGTTGCCTATCTCGATGAGAATATCGAGACAGTCGCTCTGAAGATGAAGAGGGTGAGCACCGTGGTGGACAGCAACTGTGCCTAGATGGCACTGAATGAGCCACCAGCTCTACTGGCGGCTGCTGCTGCTGTATTTGCTGCTGTTAGAGGCTTTGGACCATCTCCGTTAATATCTTCATTTGCTGCATAAGCATAATAAATTATGCGTATGTGGTAACCACAGGTTGTGAAGAGTTAGACTCTGCCAATGAAGGTGGGGGAGGAACATCTTCTCGACGGGAAGACTGTCTCGCTCATCCTGTTGACTATTGAGCTCTTATTTTTGGCATGGTTACTTATATCCTTTGACCCCTACCTGGCACGTTAATCTGTTGTGGCCAATCTCCTGTTGCGCCTGTCGCCTGTGAAGAGCACCTGTAAAAGGAAGTCCACACTGATCGAAATTATGTTCGATAGAGATCCTCTGATATTTAAGTCAGTGAGGAGTGGTGAACAGCAAATGAAGAATATTTGAAATAGCAGTCTCAGCCCAAAATTATCTTATCAATGCTATTCATTTACCTCTCTTTTATAAATGATTCAGATGTAACTGTTGAATACATGGTCCCGCTTTTTATAGTGCTAAATTATTAAGTCATAATCTTGGAGTTAATGGGCTATTTATGCCTACTAATGATTATGACATGTAGTTGATAACCATTTATAATGATTAGATATGTAGGTTTTACATATTTTGATATCATGTGATCATAGGAAGATAAGTTGATTATATGTCGGTAGTCGTGAAGATTCGAATGAGTATCGGTCGGTAACTCTGATATGCCAATGGTCATTGATCGGATCATAACTGTTGGTGCAGAATTTTGTCGAAGCCGGAGTTGCTGGAGTTGAGATGACTGCGGCGGCCGTCGAGACCTGTAAGGGAAGTCTAAACCGGAGTTGGGGGTACTCTGGCAAGACCCTTCGACGCTCAAGTCAGTACTCTGCTTCAATAGAAATGGAGTGCTCAAGTAAAAATTTTAGCAGAATTTTGAGATAGAGTTTAGAGCTTAGAGAAGAACGTATCTGAGGGTCCCTTTTTATAGATGGAGAGCGTAACTGATTGACAGCGACGTCTATAACTGCCTGGTAGTGGGCCGTTCAGAGCCGCACAGAGTTTGTTACGGAGAGTAGTGGCGTCAGGGGTCGTTCAGGGCTACATGGAGTTTGTTACGGAGAGTGGAGTGGTGTCCATTGTTGCGACTTACCAGAGAGTGGTGGAGCCACGCAGAATCCATTGCAGAGAGTGGAGTAGGATAGTGGCCATTGTCGTAACTTGCTAGAGAGTTCAGATCTGTCGGTTGGAGCTCGATTGGGATGTCTGATGGAGTGGAATGGCTCTCTATCCCATCGATCTAGGAGAAGCTCGGATGTTTTCGAGGTTGCTGACGAGTCTACTATTGTCGGATGCCTCGGACACTGATGCTACAGGCGGGAGTCATCTGCTGTAGAAGCTCAAATAGAGACTTTCTGTTGGTGAAGTCTGGTAAGAGTCCGATTGCTAGAGAAGTCTGTTTGGAATTTGCCTGATGTGGAAGCTCGTCTGAAGATTATCCACCGGAGAAGTTCGATTTCATGAAGAATCTGACGGAGGGTCGGCCGGCTGTGGACTTCGGGTGGCATTGGGGAGGTTCGTCCGCTGGAGGAGTATGGGGATCCTGTGGAAGTCTAGATGGCGTTGTGGAAGTCCGACTGACGCTATTAAAGACTGATGGCTGGGGAGGTTCGGCAGACACCGGAGGCGATCGATCGTTGTAGAAATTTAGCTGCTGGAGTCCGTCCGTTGTAGAAGCTCGTCCGATATCCATCCGCTATAGAAGTTCGGACGGAGTCTGGTTTTTGTAGAAGGTTGAAAGGAGATCGCTTATTGTAGAAGCTCGATCGAAGATCGGTTGTCGTGGGAGCTCGGAGTAGTGACCTGACCGGTGGATCCTATCCCGTCGTAGAAGCTCGTCTGAGATCCATCCACTATAGAAGCTTGACTGAAGTCTGTCTGTAATAGAAGTTCGAAAGAAATTTATTTACAGTAGAGATCCGGAGTTGACCGCTCGTAATAGAAGTTCAGAGTAGGCCGCTCGTAGTAGGAGTTCGGCTGAAATTCGGTTCTCGTAGGAGCTCGGATGGAATCCGGAAGGTGATCGACCGTCGTAAAAATTTGGATGGAGTCTGATTATTGTAGAAATCTCACCGTCGGAGAAGCTCGGATATTGATGAAGTTTAGAAGAAGTTCGGAGTAGGGTCGTCCGTGGTCGGAAGAAGTCTGAAAGGGATTCGGAGAATAGTTGATCACTATAGAAGGTCGGCTGATAGTGAAGCCTAGAGAGCCTTTGGAGCAGTTCGGTAGATGAATGGAGAAGCTCATTGTCGGAGAAGTCCGAAAGCTCGGACGGTCGAGGGGGTTTAGAGAGACGCCACACAAGGTCGGAAGTCAAAAAAGTCCTGGAAGGGTCGGTCTTTTACAAACTTCGGTCGGGGGGTATTTTATACCCAACATCAGTCCCCCTACTTTCGAGTTCGGGTTCCGAATGAAGAAAGTACAGAGAAATTCTCACGGTTGAAGTTACCCCCCTCGATTTTCGTACTCGGTGGTTGCCAGATATTTTGGTGCTTGACGCACTGGTGCCGGAGTCTTTTCAAATCAAAGCGATCCGAAAAGATTTTTTCGAAATTCCCGCTGGGGCGTGGCTCTAGGTATGACGCAATAATGATTTTGTCAGCTGTCAGTCATTTTCAGCCACCTGCCATGGTGAGTGGGACACGCGGCGAGCGTAGGTCGGCTAGAGAAGATATTCAATCATTATTGCACCGGACCCCAGGGTCTATTTAAACACGTCCTCTTCCTTCAGGGGTTTCACTTTACCTGAGAGAATCCCTCGATCCCCTCCTCTTCTCTGAGAGCTCCAGCCTCCTTTAGCATCCTTCTCGGCCTTAGGCATCCTCCGGGTCGACTTCCATCGTCCTTGCCATCTTCCTGCACTCCTCGGGCCAACCTAGGTTAGTTCCGAAACTTTTTGCCATTTTTCTGTTCTTTCTTCTTCGTATTTCGTTCGTTTAACTTCCTCGAGAGCTTGTTTGCTGTTTTTCTCAATTTTTTTTCAAGATTTTTTATGACTTCCATTTGATCCAAAATATTTTTCGATATCTCCTCTTCTAGCGGTTCTAGGAGTTCGTCAGCTCCAGTTCCTCAAAGTCCTTGTACCGTAGATGAACCCGTAGTCGGGACCGAACCTCGTCTGGTCTTTGCACCGAACACCATCCCTAGCTCTTTGACTCCGGATGAACTCTCACTAATAAGGATTCAATATGGAGTTCCTTCGGAGTATGAGCTATAGCTTCCCGGGCCAACTGACCGGGCTAGCGCCCCTCCTCCCGACCGCTTCTGTCTGTACCAAGAGGCCTTCCGTGCCAGACTTCGGCTTCCACTTCCACCTTTTGTCGTCGCTCTCTTTCATTTTCTGAATATTTCTCTAGTCTCAATAGCACCGAACTCCTTTAGGTTTTTGATAGGATTTCTTTCTCTTTGTAGTTTAGCTGAAGTTCGGCCGACTCTTTCTTTGTTTAAGAATTTCTACACCTTCAAGCGTCATCCCTCGACAAAGGACTGGTGGTACTTCTCCCCTCAGTTCGATAGAAAGAGATTGCTGAAAGACGCCCCCTCTTCTATCCATAACTGGAAGGAGAGGTTCTTCTATATCCGATGTCCGACCTTGGAGCTAGGATTACCCCTTTGGGGCTCTCTGAGGGATTTCGTCTGTCGGGCTTCTAGCCTGGAAAGGGACGACCGCGAAGCCTCCAAAAAGCTCGAGGCCTATCAAGCCCCCCTCCTCTCCGAACTTCTGAAGGAACAACTCTTGTTCAATGTCGGCCTGAGTCCTCTTAACCCTGTCGGTACCATTTTTTTTTCGCTGCTTCCCCTTTCTCTTATTCCATCTCTGAGCTGTGTTGACATTCTTTTATTGCAGACATGGATGCAGGCATGGCTCGGAGGTTAGCCCAGGGTCTCAAGACCCACAAGAGAAAAGATGCCTCGACTTCAGGGTCGGTGAAGAAAGTCAGGACAGAAGGGACAAGCTTGGCCGTGCCTGCTCAGGTGGCCGTTGCCGTCGACGTCCCTTCCGACGTCGAACCCGAAGTCCCCCGAGCCCTTTCAAAGAGCCCCCCGGCCGAGGATCTCGCTCCAGAGGCTCGTCCCGAGGGGGCACCCAGGGTCGAAGGGAAGAGAAAGATGATCCTGGCCTGGAAGAGCCGCAGTCGTAAGGCTGCTGTCGAGGGGGCCGACGGCTCCGAGGAAGACCCAGGGGAAAATCCCTTCAACAACAAGAATTTAATAAAGAGGCTGGTCGAAGGGTGCATTCTGCCCGAGATCGTCCATCGGATCATCTTTGCTGATCCCGAGCTGCGGGTCTGGGACTCTCTGGGATCTCTCCTCGAAGTAGGTTAATTCACTTTTTTCTCCTTCTTACTTCTTTACTTAATTTATTCCTTAGCCTTTATATTGACTCCCCGACCTCTCTTGCAGATTGGACACCAGCTTGTCGCCAACGTCGAGGCGGTGAAGATCGCCAAGAGGGAGGCAGCTCGGGTGGAGGAAGGTCGTCTGGCTGGGGCCGCCCGCCTCGAAAAAAAGATCGCCGAGGTCCTAAGTCTCTAGGAGGTGCTGGAAAAGGAGGGACAAACCTCATTCGATCTGAGGACCGCCTTGGAGGAAGAGAGAAAGAAGGCTGAGATCGAGGTCTCCATACTGAAGGCACAGGTTTTCGAGTTGAAGGCGCAGGTTTTCGAGCTGAAAGCGCAGATCCTGTCCCTGGTCTCGGAGGCAGGGGCCCGAGCAGTGGAGGAGTTCAAGGCTTCCTCCAAAATGGAGGATCTACAGGTCCAGTTCGGCCAGAATGCCTTCATCAAGGGTTTCGAACTCTACCAAGAGAAGGTGGCTGGAAAGTTTTTCGAATTGGATCTCGGCTTCCTGGATGAAGCGTCCGACGATGAAGCCGGATCATCCGAAGCCGCTGTCGGTCCTCCTCAAGTCGGGACTTCGTCGACCGCTGCGGCTGCCGTTGTCGATCTTTCGGGGACGCTGAGCCCCTCCACTTCTGCCCCAGAGATTCGAAACCTCTAGCTTTATATTTTTTTTTTGTGGTGACTTTTCTTCATTCTCTTGTACTTGAAAATTATTTAATCAATGAAATCGGATTCTTCTTTACAGAGGACCCTCTTTTTTTTTTTCTTCTATATTCTTTTCCTTCTTTTTTGTCTTCTTGTACTAATTTGAGTCATGGTGCTTTTGTCTCCCAATGATAGTGCCCTGCCGAAGCTCTTCCCCTGCCACAGGGGATTCC
The DNA here is from genome assembly GCF_000442705.2 of Elaeis guineensis. NCBI lineage: Eukaryota > Viridiplantae > Streptophyta > Magnoliopsida > Arecales > Arecaceae > Elaeis > Elaeis guineensis. The sequence goes on from NC_026003.2 coordinate 110,635,353, forward strand.
TCTGAAGTCGATGATCCGAGACCTCAAAAGAAAGAAGATGAACTTCATCGGCTGAGGAAGAGCCATTCGAAAGTCATTGCAGAGGCTATTCTCTTTCAGAACCTCCACAGAAAGGATCTCATGGAATACACCCGGAGGAAGGCCGACTTCGTGACGAAGCTTGAGAAACTCCGAAAATGTGTCAGCGACTGATCTTGGACTCAGGCTTCCAAGATCAGCTCCCTTGAAGTCGAGCTGGCGGCCGCACGGGAAAAGATCGGCCAGTTGGAAGGGAGCTCGTCTTGGCTCACAATCGAAGCCAACCGCGATCGAGACTGGTCGAAGAAGTTCTCCGACCTTCAAAAGCAGCTGCAGGACGCTGAGGCGAACTACAACGCCTATCGAGTCGGCTGGAGTGGGCAAGTAGAGGACTACCGAAGGAAGCTCCAGACGGCGACCAACGAAGTTGCCTGCCTTCGGAGGTAGTTGTCTGAGAGAGTCCAGCTTGCCTCTACACAAGGCTCCGATGAGCTCCGCTCCTTGAGGGGGACCATGGCAGAACTGTCTGTGGCCCTTGGGTGGGAGGATGCCGAACTGTAGCGGCTGAAGATTCAGCTGGTCCACGAGCAGCAGGAGGTCAAAGATGTCGAGGCAGAGTCTGAGGTCTTGAGAAAGAAGCTTCGAGAGTCAGAGGATGAGAACCGATGATTCTACCAAATGTACCGAGATATGCTGCTGAGAAAGATGAAACTAGAGAATGAAGTCGAAAACTTAAAGCAATCCCTAACAAGGATCGAAACCGAGAGCTCAAAGTCAGAAGAAGCTGGGCTTCCTTAGAGCTCCCTTTTTTTTTATCTTTCATCCTTTCATGTATTCTTTTTCTTTTCTTGTCGTTTCTCTTTTTGGCCTTCAAGGCTTTGTAATGTATACTTCACTAATGAAATGAAAAGAAAGTTTTTCATTATCTTGTCCATTCTGGTATTTAGTTGTCATTTACCGAACTTCTTTTGTCTTTTATCTTGTTCGACACCGTCGTTGTTTGAAGGTTCCCGATCGCCGCTGTGTTGATTTGCCTTTTTTATTCATGACCGTAGGTCTTTTCGAGGCCATTTGAGTTTGACGCTTCCTCCCGATGCTTGAGCTTGGAGATCAAAACTTCTCATTATTTTGAGGAAGTCGATTTTTCCTCGGCCTGTGTTGAGTTCCCTCTTAGTGACTGAGGGTTTTTTGATAGGAGTATCCTTCCTCGTTGAGATGAGGTCCCTTGGATCTTTGATGTAGTTTATTTTTCACTTATCGCTGGTGTAGTTCGTCGCTTTCCCTTTTCATCTCCTCCTTTTTTTTTGGTGTTCGAGTGAGAATTTTTCCTCTGCTCTTAACGGAGTCGTGAGAGCGTAGAGGAGCCATTGAGGAGGCTTTCCTCCTCGTCCGATCTTGATCAGCTGGATCTTTATTTGTGTCAGGATGAGGTTCTCCTCTTATTTCCGACAGTCAATTTCAACTCATATTAGGATGAGGTTCTCTTTCTGTTCCTAACAGGACTGTGGGGTTACGTAAGGACCATTGCGAGGGCCTCTCCCCCCATCCGATCTTTAAGTAACCGGACCTTCGATTTTGCTCATGTTAGGATAAAGTTCTCCTCTTGTTCCTAACAGGACTGTGGGGGCACATAAAGGCCGTTGCGAGGGTCTCTCTTCCCATCCGGTCTTTAAGTAACCGAGCCTTCGACTTTGCTCATGTTAGGACGAGGTTCTCCTCCTGTTCCTAACAGGACTGTGGGGGCACATAAGGACCGTTGCGAGGGCCTCTCCTCTCATCCAATCTTTAAGTAATCGGGCCTTCGACTTCGCTCATGTTAGGACGAGGTTCTCCTCCTGTTCTTAACAAAGCTGTGGGGGCACATAAGGACCGTTGCGAGGACCTCTCCCCCCATCCGATCTTTAAGTAATCGGGCCTTCGAATTTGCTCATGTTAGGACGAGGTTCTCCTCCTGTTCCTAACACGCTTAACTTCGATTGTATGAGGGGGTTACTTCCTGTCGTTATAAGCTCATGCTAAAAGAAAAAATATACAAATATGAAATTTTTATTTAAGACAAAGTTATTGATAATACATCCGTAGATTTTTCGAATCCTATAGCCGTGGAAGGTCTGCTCCCCGTCGGGGTCCTTCTGAGATGGAGTTGATAATCCCAATCGAAGGCCGATCTTCAGGCTGCTCCTCCCTCCTTGGCGGCTCCGGCTGCGACAGGGCCCTAGGCCGGTCTTCCCTACCTTCAGATCGGCGTCGAATGAATCTATCGAGCTGACCTCGTCTGATGAGCTCCTCGATCTCGTCTCGGAGCTAAATATACTCCTCCATGTCGTGACCGTGGTCACGATGATAGAGGCAGAACTTATTAGGATTGCGCTTCTCAGGGTGTGTGCGCATCCTTTCCGGCCTTGACAGTTGCTCCCTAACCTCCATCAGTACTTGAGTTTTCGATGTGTTGAGAGGGGCGTAGTTGTGGAATTTTTTTGGGGGAGAGCTCCGCCGAACTCTGTGGTCCGGGCTCCTCTGCCTACGAGCCCGGAGAGGAGTTTGGATATGCTTGTATCTGGAGGGAGTTCAAGAACGTGGCCGAGTTTCACTCGACCCTTTTTCAACTACGGGCTTGCTGGAGTCCTCCGCCTGCCGCTCCTTCGTGGCCTCCTCATCCTTCATCTTGAAGGCTTCTTCTGCTCGGGCATATCCTTTGGCCCGAGCCAGCAAATCAGCAAGGTCCCTGGGATATTTCTTTTCCAGAAAAAATAGAAGATCATTCTTTTGAAGACCGCCCTTCAGGGCGGCCATCACGATCGATTGGTCCAAGTTTCGGACATCCAATGCGGCGACGTTAAAATGGTTGATGTAAGCTCGGATAGATTCTCTCTTCTTCTGCTTGATGTTGATAAGGGACTCTGAACCTCTCTGGGGACGCCGGCTGCTAAGAAAATGAGCCACAAACTGGTGGCTCATCTGATCAAAGGAGAAGATAGTATCCGACTTCAGTGTCGAGTACCAGTTCCTTGCTGCTCCCTTCAAGGTAGATGGAAAAGATCGACACAGGATGGCGTCTGGCGCGCCATGGAGCAGCATTATTATCCGGAAGGCCTCCAGGTAGTCAATCGGATCTGAGGTCCCATCGTAGCTTTCGAATTGGGGGAGCTTGAAGTTTGACGGGATCAGTTCCTGCATGATCATTTGAGAGAAAGAAGGGTCAGTACAGATATCCTCACCATAAGCAGGGGGAGCACGGTGGAGCTCTTCGATCCGCCGGTTCATCTCCTGGAGCCTTCGATCCAGGAGGTCCTCTCGACCGCGAGTCTCGAGGGTCTTCTGATAGAGTAGAGGTAGGGATCCTCCAGGAGTGGAATCGTGATCAGACTGAGGGCTCTCCACTCTCGGATTCTCCTTTTCGGAGAAGACAGGGCGACTGGCCCAAGTGGCCCGCCTTACTACCGGATTTTGAAACTCCGACGATGCTCTTTCCAACCGCACTGACGCTTGCGGCTGTTGCTGCTGCTGCTGCATGGCCTGCACTACTTCGGTGAGGTCTCTGACCTGCTGAACCAGTAGGTCAAACTGCTCCATGCCGACCGCCGTTGCCGAAGGAGGAGGAGGAGCCTGAAAAACTGGAGGCGAGGTCGGAGCCTGAGATTTGGTCGCGGAGGCCGTGGATTGCCTGGTGGATGCCTTTCGGAGAGGCATCAGGTGGAGATCTAATAGGAGAAGGAGAAGAGGATGTCGGAGAAGATGACCGGAGGCAGTCCCATTGAGCACTCCTTTAAGAACAAGGGTACTGCGAAGACACAGCCGCCCTCCTTCTAGCATCAATTTTGTTGGTGCAGAATTCCACCAAAGCCGGAGTTGCTGGAGTTAAGATGACCGCGGCCGCCGTCAGGACCTGTAAGAAAAGTTTAAACCAGAGTTGGGGGTGCTCCGGCAAGATCCTTCGACACTCAAGTCAGTACTCTGCTTCAACAGAAATGGAGTGCTCGAGTGAAAATTTTAGTAGAGTTTTGAGATAGAGTTTAGAGCTTAGAGAAGAACGTATCTGGGAGTTCTTTTTTATAGATGGAGAGCGTAACTGATTGACAGCGACGTCTGTAACCGCCTGGTAGTGGGTCGTTCAGAGCTGTGCGGAGTTTGTTACGGAGAATAGTGGCATCAGGGGTCGTTCAGGGCCACGTGGAGTTTGTTACGGAGAGTAGAGTGATGTCCATTGTCGTGACTTGTCAGAGAGTGGTAGAGTCCAGAGAGTGGAGTGGTGTCCGTTGTCGTGACTTGCTAGAGAGTGATGGAGCTACGCAGAATCCGTTGCAGAGAGTGGAGTAGGGTAGTGGCCATTGTCGTGACTTGCCAGAGAGTTCGGATCTGTTGGCTGGAGCTCGGCTGGGATATCTGATGGAGCAGAATGGCTCTCTATCCCGTCGATCTAGGAGAAGCTCGGATGTTTTTGAGGTTGCTGACGAGTCTACTATTGTCGGATGCCTCGGGCGCTGATGCTACAGGCGGGAGTCATCTGCTGTAGAAGCTCGGATGGAGACTTTCTATTGGTGAAGTCCGGTAGGAGTTCGATTGCTAGAGAAGTCCGTTTGGGATTTGCCTGATGTGGAAGCTCGTCTGAAGATTATCTGTCGGAGAAGTCTGATTTCATGAAGAATTTGACGGAGGGTCGGCCGGCGGTAGATTTTGGGTGGCGTTGGAGAGGTTCATCTGCTGGAGGAGTCTGGGGATCCTGTGGAAGTCTGGATGGCGTTGTGGAAGTCCGGCTGACGCTATTGAAGGCTGATGGCTGGGGAGATTCGGTAGACACCGGAGGCGATCGGTCGTTGTAGAAATCCAGCTGCTGAAGCCCGTCCGTTGTAGAAGCTCGTCCGATATCCATCCGCTATAAAAGTTCGGACGGAGTCTGGTTCTTGTAGAAGGTTGAAAGGAGACCGCTTATTGTAGAAGCTCGGTCGAAGATCGGTTGTCATGGGAGCTCGGAATAGTGACCTGGCCGATGGATCCTATCCCGTCGTAGAAGCTCGTTTGGGATCCATCCACTATATGAGCTCGACTGAAGTCTGCCTGTAATAGAAGTTCGAAAAAAAATTATTTACAGTAGAAATCCAGAGTAGACCGCTCATAGTAGAAGTTCGGAGTAGACCGCTCGTAGTAGGAGTTCGGCTGAAATCCGATTCTCGTAGGAGCTCGGATGGAATCCGAAAGGCGGTCGACCGTCGTAGAAACTTGGATGGAGTCTGGTTACTGTAGAAATCTCGCCGTCGGAGAAGCTCGGATATTGACGAAGTCTGGAAGAAGTTCGGAGTAGGGTCGTTCGCGGTCGGAAGAAGTCTGGAAGGGATTCGGAGAATAGTTGATCACTGTAGAAGGTCGGCTGATAGTGAAGCTTAGAGAGCTTTTGGAGCGGCCCGGTAGATGAATGGAGAAGCTCATTGTCGGAGAAGTCCGGAAGCTCAGACGGTCGAGGGGATTCAGAGAGACGTCACACAAGGTCGAAAGTCGAAAAAGTCCTGGAAGGGTCGGTCTTTTACAAACTTTGGCCGGGGGGTATTTTATACCCAACAATAACTAAATTGTGATAGTTGTTCGTTGATGGCTGAATAGTTGACTGTCGGTCGGTCAATTGATTGTGAGTCGATATATTATGTTTATGAAATCGATCTATAGTCGGAATCGGGCCGACTGAATTGTTCTAACAAAATTTACAATAATTGTGTCACTTCCAATCCATTAATGTTGGATAGACTCTCCTGAAATTTTAAATGTCACTAAAGCAAGATTGGCCCATATGCGCCATAATGCGGGGTTTCTAGAGATCCAATCAACCACGCTCATTCCACTCAAATGTTTCCCGGCCATGCAAGGAAATCATGTTGCCTATGTTGCAGAGTACTTTGCAAATTCATGTGTTTGCATCAATCTAGCAACCACTTTGGGACAAGATGTTTGATTAGAAAAAGAATAAAGAAACATATAATCTTTTCCTTTGGTATTATAATCCGATACTCCAACCATGTCTTTATCAATTTCTGATTAATTTATGGTGGGAATGAATGTTTCAACCATTGTCTTGTAGCAAGCTGATACAACAATGCAACTTTACGTGCACGAAAGCCATTAGGTAGCATCAAACTCATGAGCAACAGGAAGAGAGTCATCCTCTTTTATGGAGGCGAGTGGTATTAGGCGTGCATGAAGCTTCTTCCTCCAATTCTTCATGGAGACAAAAATAAAATAAATAGAGATTGGGCCGGGAAGTTTGGGCCCATTTTGGGCCAGGCCGGGCACAAGTCTAAGACTAAGGCTGAACAAATTCTGGTCTGGCCCGACCTAGCCAATGATACTAGCTCCCACCAATAGTATTAACCCAATGCAGAAATAAAGCATGGTAGATGCATGATACCCTGGTCGAAAAATGATGAGCTTTTCTAGAATTCCTCAGTGAAAAGATTTAGTGCTTCAAAACAATCTGACAAAAGATAAGGAAAAAGTGGAAGACAAGTATGACCTGCTAAAGAAAAGCCATGACGAATAATCGTGCTGATGATCACACTTTTTTTTATTTCCGGGTATCAATCACTCCTTTCGTAAAGTAAATCAATAGCTTCTTTGATTTGCCCACTTCATTGCTGAGGACGGCAATTCCACCGTAGCAGTCCATGGTTTTGAAAACGCGGGCAAAAAGGTGTCGTCAAAGGTGGGGCTTGGATAATGTGGGGCCACAGGAGGAGAAAATATGAGAAAGAAGGGAAATAATAAGGGAAGAAGCAGGTGCAGGTGTTTGACTGGCAATTGTTTTCTCGGGGGACTTTGATGGAAAATTCTAAAGATACTCTTAGTCTAGCATAGGCCAGGCTTTAACTAGCCTATCAATTATGTGGTGTGAGTTCTAGCTACCATATTCTATGCTATTTGAATGAATATCTAAGAACTTCTAGTCTAGATCCATCCCACCTTTTTCAGCCGAGACAATCTCAAAGAAATATTTAAAAAGTGTACTTAAGCCTTTTTTTTTTTTAATTTATAAACTTTTTCTAAAAAAAAAATTAATGGTGAGTGTGTGACCAATCATTTCAAAAATGGTGATGGAATTTTTTTTATTCAAACATGTTGGGAAATACCCACCGACCGACTGACCGACGGTCGGAGGGACCGACCGACCGACCGACGGCCGGAGCGACCAACCGACGGGCGCCATCACCGGCCAATTAACGGCCTACAACCGACTGAGGATGTGTCGGCCGGGCATGCTTTTCCCGACCGACTGAACCTGGAAGTCTGATGGCCGACTCACGTAAGGCTCGCCGACCAACGGAGGGGCCCGACGCCACTCAGCTGGCCACCGATTTAGGGTCGGTCAGCTCCTCCGATCGCCGTACAGCCGCCAGGGCTTGTCAGTTCTGACAGCCGCATGCGGCACGGCCACCTAGGAGCATTATCCTGCCGAGGGCATTATCAACCCTAGTGATTTGACAGCCCCACGGCGATACGACACTTTCACGACGACTCTGACAGTCTACAGTGAGTTGACAATTCCTCACTTGTCCGTGCCATTAATGATGGCATCACACCGTGCTCCACTATATAAATCGGGGAAGGCAACAGTGCAAGGGGGAATCTCTCTCTCTCCACTTCTCGACTTCGAGACCACAGGCTCGCTCCTCTCTCCCTCTCTCCCTCGATTGAGCTCTCTGTCTTCATTTCACTGTTGCCCAGTCACCTCTCTGACTTGACCATCGGAGGGTCTCCGCCGGAGCCGCCTCCGGTCAGTGTGAACTTCTCGTTTTGCAGGTGCACGTTCTCCGACAATCGGACGACGAGGCGATTGGCCGCAACAAAATACTTGAATATACTTCTCAAATTCTAGGATGTATTGGGTTGTAGAGGACTGGTAGTTGACACCATCTTCAATGGTTGTGGATCCTTATACAATGTAAGTTGCAGAAACCTGATGTATATAAGTTGGATATAACGCAGAATGCAGATTGGGACAAATTGGGTTGGGGAAACAACTAAGTGACAATTTTTTTTCTTCTTTTTCCAATTTAAGGCCACTCCATATTTTTTTCCTTCCAAAGTAAAAGATGGGAGCCTCATAATTCGTTCATTAAATGATATAAATTACTTCAAAATTTCAATTCGTTGATTCTTAATTTGTATGGTCAGCAAAAATCTATTATGTGACCTTATTATGAAATTTCTTATCCATAGATGCGAAGAAGGTTAGATCTTTTGTACAAAGACGCTTCCTTTGATGGCAAATATGCCTGTAGACTTGTACTTAAGGGTCACACCACAGGCTGTGACAAGGCCATGCGCTTGAGGTGCTCGAGCTAGGATCCTCTATGGTTGGAATAGGAGCTAGACGCCCAATTCTGCAATCACAACAATTTGTATATTTTACGACAGCTCATAAAAAAAGGGTCATGTACATCATGCAACTGGCTATTTTTTACATCATGTGGACCAAAGCAATCACGGATCAAAAGAAAAAAAGGAAAAAAAAAATCCCTGCCAGTGCCAAGTGGGCCAATTACTGCATGGATATGGGAGGTGTCGTCCATCCTATAGGCTTCATCAATTCCTAGTCAAACTAACTTTAATCCTTTCTTTTTTTTTTTTTTTGATAAGAAACTTTAATCCTTCCATTCAAAATGCTTTTTTCCAAGAAAGAGCAAGCGCCATGTAATTTTTGTACTCTTCCATTCAATACATTTGGATGGTGTTGACCTCCCCTTCACTCATTTGAAAAAAGAAAAGAAAAAAGCGCTCTCTTCCAAGGCCTGAAATGGATGTGTTCAGCTACTTCCTACGCTTGGAAGGTATATTTATCCCCGAATACCACCGGGCCTGAGTCCTTCCTCGCCCAGATACTACCATCCAGATACTACCATCCAAGAATGAGTAATTCAGCCCTGGTTTAGCACACAGCTGTTTAGTTTTCTGTCTTTTCTTTTCTTATATATAACTGGAACCAGGAGAAACCGGATCCAATATTATTAAAGCTGTTATAATTGCACCTAATCCTGATTACGATAAGCATTCTATGTCCCATTATAGTATTGGCTGCAGCCATGTGGATGGAAAGGTTTCAGTACCATACCAAATAAAATTACTAAAGCCCTCGTCAATCTCCTCTGCCACCAAGTGTACTACAATATTCACCCCATTGTGTAATTAACACAGAGCTGACTCCATAAAAATCAACCAATAATTGAGCTATACTTTTAGCTCATACACAAATTCTCATCGAGAAGATTGATTTTGATGAAGCATACGCTTTTAAAACAATCCACTCTAGCAAATATAAATTATGTAAACACCGTTATATAAAATAGTAAATTATAGTGTCAAAATATGAGCATCATGTTCACTTTTATGGCATTGTTGTGCAGAATCAATATGCCATGAAGTAAAAGTGAAGAGGAATTTGACAGAATTCAAGCACCAGATCACATTATTGAAGGCCACAAATTTCTTCATGCCAGCGTAATATCTGACACCTAGGCTGGCAAAACAGAGCTTTCATTGGCCTAATTGATTCCTCCTTTGACATGCGACCCTCTCTAGGGTACCTCCGCCTTGGCATGCTGCTGGTATGTACAAGGCCTACTTGTTACCTTTTCTTTATTGTCTCCTAGATAAAATGAACCTTAGTTTATGGGCACTCGTACAACGAGCTAAATATAAATATCTTGATGAATAGACCAGAAGAATTCTTTAAAAAAATGAGAAAAAGAAACTATATATTACGAGAGTTAGGAAGACAAACGGACCAAACAAGTGATATGAGAGGCCTTTAGTCATCAGCAGGGGGAGTAGCTGCATGCTTGCTGGGGGCCACAGCCCTTAGGAAAGAAAGTTCCAAATACCTCGCAGTGATCTCGAATATCTTGGGACTTGGTCCGGCGCAAGTGGGAGACATTTTAGCCCCGCTTTCCATCTGGGAAAGGATTCTCTCCATTTAAAAAGCTTACGACTCTTATCACGTTTCTGTATAAGATGGAGACTCGAGGGCTGAACGCCACCCGGATTAGACTTGATCAACAAATGCAACTTTATATGGGCCCGGTTCCAACTTGCGCCTCAGTTACCAGGCTAATCTCCCTAAATGGCTGTTCAATTTTCCTAATAAATTAATGACAAGGAGCATCCATGGCAAACAGTATTAACTAATGGGACCTTAACCATCCTTTGGATGTTTCCCTTGAATCCAACTTGGGAATGGAAAAAGCTTCCCCACCCCACGGTTCTCTATGTATGTGCACCTCCATGCATGTGTGATACCAATAAAACTAACTTCATGCCACTCATGGCAATGACCTTCTCGCATGTGTAGTACTAAATAAAGAAAAAAAAACAAACTTCCTACCATTTATAGAGTCATTGCCATTTATAGAATCATTGCTACGAACAAAAATCACATGGATAGACATCGGAGAAAAAAAATATGGGACAGAGTTTCTATCTTGTCACATTTTTTTCTGATACCAATTTTTAAGAAAAAATCTAAAAATCAGAGATTTCCTACCCACAAAATTATTAGTCATCTTTTTTCCTCCTTATTTTTAAAATATATTTTTTATTAATATACGATCAGATAATATATATTAAATAAATTACTCATTTAGTATGCTAATACACACTGCTAGATAAATCGACGTACATCTCATCACTATTATGGTAGTAATATACAAACTCAGGATAGCATGTGCCTCCAGTTTTATCTCATTTTCAGATTCCATAGCATTTCTTTATTGTGTTAACAATTATATATACACACACACACTTGAATATCTAAATAAAAGGTAGTCTCTAGCTTTGAAGAAGATGCTTCAAGCTATGAGGTATCTAATCTTAGTTCAGAGATCTCCCTTACACCAAAAATCCTGCCTCCGCTCATATGACAAGAGACAATAAGAAAAAAAAAAGGAAAGGGACAAAAAAAAAAAAAGAAAAAAAAAATAGAAAAAGACAATCTTCTTGCCTGCTGTCGTCGGATCACCTCTCGGCCGGGTCCAAAGCCGGAGGCGTCACCGGCAACTCAAGCCTCCGGCAGAGACTGGCGGCGCAGACGGAGAGCCACACGACGAGCGGCGTGCCGAGGAGGACCAGACCGACGGGGACCATCCAGAGCTGCTCGTCGGATCGGTGGAACGCCAAGGCCCACCACGCCAAGAGCGCAGCCCCACCGAGGCCAACCAGGAGCAGGCACGCGCCGGCCACCATCCACGTCCTGCCGGCGCCGAACCGGTCTTTGTCCGTCCCCGGTTCCATCGCGAGGGCCGCCTCCGCCTTAGCCCGAGGGGTGTCTCCTCATTTATGGGCACTGTTCGATGCGGTCTCCGAAGGCGGCACGGCAGACAGTGAAGCGGGGACTAATCGAACTTGTGGGCTCCGAGGCCACTGATGGGATGATGCTTTGAAGATATACATACGGGAACAGTGATTTATTTATTAATTTAATTATTTACTAATATCGCTTGCGTGCGTTGGAAGATCTATGGGATCTATGGGAGAGCAGGGTATCCAATCTACCCATAAGCTAGCAACCTGATACTGGAACGTGTAACGAGACACGTGAGAGGAACAGTATGATATCCATGAAATGTTGATGAGCGAAAAAACCGGATATATTTGATGGATGATTGTGATTTTACCAATATTAGTTATTTAAGCTATATATTATGGCTTTACTCTCTATTCTTTAGTTTAGACTCTTCCTTTAAAGGAGGTTCAGGGCTCCACCAAGCCTCATTATAAATCACCTCCCCATCTTAATCTGACTTGAAATACTATAATATGGGAACCGCATCCAGCCCAATGATGATCCCAACCTAGGGATGGTGGACTTTTGCTCACTAGAGACAATTCTTAGTCTATTGAATATTTATGTAGTACATTCTATGCAATTTTTTTTTCCTGATTCTTGGCTATCTTGAAGTTCATGTAGTTTCTGTAGCAATGATATCTTCATCACTAGTGGTATTTATAAACCGAGTAGCCTTCTAGACTGCATTTGTTGTTGGACAAAAGATCCAAGAATAGTCGTTCCTAATCTTAGCTATCCCTCCAGGAGTCCTTAATTTATTCGTGGATTAAGAATAAATTGTTCTTTGGTTGGGAATTGATAGGGATAGTTTTATAAGTGCAAAAAGATATATGGGGGAAAAGAAAGAAAGATCGAGAAGGAATAAGTCTTTTACTTCTTCGGCGGTTAAAATTATTTTACCTCCTCCAGCAACAACTTAAATCAAAATAAAGGGATAAGCGACGTTGGTGAGTTTTGTTGTATCTTATAAAAAACTAAAGTTATTTGGTAGGATTGCAGGATAAATCTCTCCCATTCTAAGAATATCTCACAATCACCCGGCCAAGCCATGCCACCCAACATAGCAAACTTCATCTTTGTAGTCCCTAATATTTGTAGCCATGGCACCCAACATAGCCAACTTCATCTTTGTAATCCCTAACTCAGCATGTTGGCCAAACCCATCCTTAATTAGACCAACTTCTTCTTCTTGTTGATGGTCTCTTTCCCTTTCTTTTTGAAAGGAAAAGCAGCAGCGACCTGAATTACCTCATCTTGCCCCATGCAGGATCAAACTCAAATTGAAAAATATAGATCTGGGTTTGGGCAAGGGAAGGTCATGCATCTAAACTGGTGAGATTGCATTTGGTTTAGGACTTCAGTTGCCAAAACGTAAGTTTATTACCCTTTTTAGAGCTAATTTTTTAAAAGCATTATACTGTTCAATCCACAATTGGCTACATCAAGCAAATTCTCCCTACGATCATCATGCAAGAGAATAAATATTCTAGCAATGAAAGACTAGGGTTCCCCAAGTCTAAACTAGGCAAGAGAGGACAAACAACAAAAAATGCATGCCCTCAAATTCGGTAGGTTCATGAACCTCGAGGCTTGTTAGTACCTCAACAAGTTATTCTTATCCCTATAGGCTATCTTCCATGAAATATCCAATGGGTATCGTATTTTACAATGTCAAATTGTTTTCTAGCATTATTTTTCCATTGTATAGCCAAACTTCACCGCATACTTGTAATTATATCACCTATCTGGATGCAGTAAATTAAATAATGGATTAGTTTACACATTTTCCTTTTAATTTTAAGAATTATCATAGAAAATTTCTTAAATGCCTTCTCAAGAAATGAAAGTTTTTTTTTTTTTTTTTTTCCGATGATAAAGATCAAATGAAAGTGAATATCGATCTTTGTCACCATACATTTGCCCAAGGGTTACAGAGTTAACCTTTCTTACCTCTTTTAACTTTCTCTTTTTGTGATCTCTAATTACGATCAAAATTGGAGCTTTGCTCCTCCTTTACTCAAAATAAATAAATAAATAATGAATTGATCATATGTGACCATACAGTAATATCAAATTATAACACTTTTGTCGCTTGATACAAGCACCCTAAATAAAATAAAAAATAAGAAAAAAACTAAGCATTAATTGGAGGATTTGCTATATCATTCTAAGACTTATAGTCCTTATATCTTGCCAAATTAACTGTAAAAAGAGAACTGAACAAGCTAGGAAATTATCTGAAATTTGTGTAAGCACACAATAACAAGCTACTCATCAATCAGTCAATCTCAAATTTCCGATCGACTTTCACGACCTCTCTTATCATCAGAAAGACCAAAAAAAAGGCAACTCTCAAATTTATTATCATCAATAAGCACCAAACAATGTGAGAATTAGAAATCATTAGAGAATCTTCCATCATCATCAAATGTTTGATGGAGAATTAAACTATGCAGTTACCTCTCAAATAATCTTCAACTAAGTCCTTGTTCTTTAATTACAAGCGTAAGAAGCCCATCATGCCATGCTTATGCTCACCAGCCTCCCACCTCAGGCCTCAGCAGCGAAGTCCGCGAACCACAGCATGATGGGGGTGCTGCTCAAGACCAGCCCCACCGGAACCATCCACAGCTGCTCGTTTCTCGGGTGAAACAGTAGAAACCACCGCACCAACAGCGCGCCGCCGAAGGCGCTAACGAGGAAGAGACATGCCAGACACAACGCCGAAATCTTCCTCCCCTGAGGGGATTTATTCTGCCCCATCTCCATAGAGGACATTCTCTTACAATATTTTAACTATATATGGTTCCCTTCTCGTTTATACATGAAGTAGTAGATATTATTTTGGTCTCCTTAATTGTATTTTATTCACGGTCCATGAAGGCGGCAGAGGTGAAACTGAGGAGGCTGAATGCGAAGTTCTTGGTATCTGATGACTAGATCTCTTTTTGCTATCTACAAGGAAATATTATAATATACAACGACAATCTCATGCAAGAGAACATTGGCTGCTACTTTCTTTCCATACTACAAGGTTTGAACAAACGGGAAGCTAAATAGTGGGATTTAGTTGTTTCAGTCGTATGGGTCGTGACTCGTAAGTTTGTCTCTCTTCCAAAAAGAATGGCCTAAAAAAAAAAAGACTTGGGGGTTTGTCCTGTTGTAGTTGGGAGTTGCGGATTTGAGAAACAAAAGGGCAGACTCTGTCTGTTTGTTTTTAGAAGCGATGTCATTAATTGGCTGCGATGCGAAAAGGCAATTTGGAATGTTCTTCTGTGGGTTGAAAGGAATTGGCATGTTAGACCGCATAAATCTGAGAGTTAAGGGGTCCGGACTGCGGATAAGAGGCGTTTCTTCCCGGGAGACTTCAGAAAAAAGGCCAAAGGTGGCGGGCGGGAAGCCAGAGTGGGGATTCCTAGTGGATGTGGAATTGTATATATGTGGGGTCCAACAGAAAACCAAAACCTTTGATCGAGAATCTTGATTGGTTGTTGGAGGAAGAACATATGGCTGCATTTAGTTTGGAAAAGGAAACAAGACTTGCATTCCAAACGCGTTAGGAAAATTTTAAAACACATAAAAAATTAGTTTGATTTACAAAATTTTTTTAAAAAAAAAAAAATAAATTTTCAAAATATTATTTTTTAAAAATAAAATTTTAATATATTTCATTGATCATACAAAAGTGACTTATTATAAAATAACTTATGTTTGGATGAACATCTATTTTTTTGAAAAAATTATATAAAATATCTATTATACCCTTAGTAGATATAAAACCATACATTTTTACTCATAAACTTTATATAAATATAAATATTATATTTATATTAATATAAATATAACATTAATATATTATAATATAACATTAGATCATAATAATTTATTATATTAACATAATATTAATATGTTAATATTATATTAATATAATATAAATATTTTAATATAATAAATTTATTAATATAGATATAAATATAATATTATATTAAAATAAATATTATATTAATATTAATAAAATATTATGTTTAATATAAATATTAAATAATATTAAAATATAATAAATATTAATATTATATTTATATAAATATGAAGATAATATTAATATAATATTATATTACTATTCAGTATTTTATTTTAACCCTCTATTGATATTTTACTAAATTTTAGCTATGGATCTTAAAAGGGTATTCTAGAAAAGAAAAAAATATTACCACTTTCCATATCACGGAAAGTGCCAAAATCTATCTCCCCAATAGATTTCTACTTCTCATAAAATGTGAAAAATGACTTTCTATGGAAAGTACTTTTTCTTCTCTTTCTCCTCTTAAAACTCCAATCAAACAAGAAACTTTTTCTCCATTTCTTAGGAAGTGTCTCTTTCCTCCTCCACTTTTCGTCAACCAAACAAATTTGAAAAAAGAATAGCTGTTCTGGTCATATTTATTTATCTTTTAAATAATTAATTTAAAAATGATCAGAATAACTTTATTTTTGCCATTTTATTCTATTCTCTTCATTTATGTGGACAATTTTACTCTCAATCCTATAGTTACTTCGAATAAGAATTTAAGGATTAAGCGAGAAAAAGGAATGACCATCTCTAGGGTAGCATCTATAAGGGCATAAGGAGAATGAGAATATAGTTAGAAACCAACGAGGAGTTTATCCTAGGTTCTATTTAGTTATCAAAATTTTTAAAATAAATTAAAAGTTAGAATAAATTACCTATTTTTTGAAATGGCAAAACTAACCTTGATATATTATATTATATTTTATAAGAAAGAATAAATTTCTAAATATAATATCCATATTAAAGAATAAGATTGTATATTAAATCATATATTATAATATATTAAATCATATATTATAATAATATATTATTTATTACTTTTAGAATTTTGTATAATGATATTATATGATAATGTTGATAATAAAAAAATATTGCAAATAATATGATGTATGAAATATAATAATATCATGATAATATAATATTAGTATTATATAATATTATTATAGAAATATAATAATATAATACTATAATATAATATAGCAAATATAATATTTAATATAGCAAATATAATATTTATATTATTATAATATCATTATTTATTATATTATAATGACATATATATATATATATATCCATGTAATAATATAATAAATTTTATTATAGTACTAACATAATAATAGTTCATTCTATCAACACTATATAATATATTACACTATAATTATAATAGTTAATTGATAATATCAAGTTGAAGTTAGGAATGTATTCTAAAAGGTTTTCAAGATGGATGTGGTATAGTCTATCTCCAAAAAAATAGCATAAGGTTTAATTGAGCATGGTCTATTATAAAGTATATACCCATTTTGCAAGTGACGTTTGGCTGGCATAAGGCAATATTGCAGGTCTCTTCTTCTACGAAACGGGACCAAGTAGAATATCTGTTCCTGTTCGTTTTCTTTCCTTTATTTCTGAACCAAACACCGAGCTTGCTGTTTGAGGAAATGTTGGGCTGAAATCTATGACTATGGGCTCCAAAATAGAAGGATCTCTCCTACTTGTCCATAGAAGGTCCCCAAAGGTCCAGACAACATAACATAAAGCTCGACTCTTGTGTCCATCCTCCTAAAATAAAACTGATCGGTGATTGATTTCCTTCAAATGCTTACTAGACTCCAAAGGTGGAATAACGAATGCCTCCTCTAAGAAGTCGCGCAAGATGTATATCACTGATTTCAGAATAATTAATTTATGTAATATAACAAAGTTTTTGACTAATGAGCTAATTATCATTAAAAAATCATCCATAGATAGCGAGCTACTTTTGTAATTCTGGAGCAAATTGTGGTTAATTCTCTTCTCACGCAAGAGACGGTATAATAAATTAACAAATCCAAACAAAAAGAGAGTGTGGTGCTGCTCAAATTGACATGTTTGTTGCCTAACAATGTCGAGTAGCAGATTGACATTTTTTTAAAAGGTTTACTTTAAAGAAAAAATGCTTCCTTTAAGGTGAGAAAAGCAGTGATTCGTTAAAACAACACTCCAAATTACAAGGCTTCCAATTTGCTGGAGATGATGTACCTCACCAATATCTAGCCTCAAACCATTTTGTCATTACTTTTTAAATGGATTGCCCGCAGAGTGGCTTAGAACCAGCCATGGATTACGGCAGATAGAAAGCACATCATCATATTTATATCCTTCTATTGCAAGGTGCGCTCCGCTTTGCTTAAAAAGGAGGGATTCTTTTATTGATGTGGTTTGCCACTGACCGATTTGTTGTTTTGCCGATGCTGATGTTTTCTTTGCTAAAGCTAATGTTTAATAAATATATGCACTCAAGGACAATAGCAAAGCACCACTCCATATCAAGTGAAGGTATAAATTTCCATGTTCCGAAGTTATGGTGTCCCAATTAGTGTCCCCTAAACTACGAAGGATACCTAGGACTGCATTTGGAATCTGGGGGTGCTGGCTGAAATTCTAGTATCTCGATGTCCCTATTGGTTGTAGAAGGTTGGTTTCCCATGTTAAAGGACGAGAGTAAAGATGTGAATCATTCAAACAGTCTTTTGTACATGATAGAAATGTTATAAAATGTTTAAAATAAGGATTGTTTCATCATATTCACAAAAAAAAAAAAAAAAAAAAAAAAATCTTGAATATTTATATCATTTAAGACAGATATTCATGATATCCATCGTTAATTGGATAATTAAGATTTTCTCATCCAACTCATTTTTAAAAATAAATCCAAACACCTATCCATAGAACAAGGGGATTGGTGTTGAATTTATATGAAGTTTTCTGTTCCTTCTCTCTTGACTAGTATGGAGAAGGTATGATGACTGTATTAAAAGAGTATAAGTTTCTAAATTATTTTGTGCTGCAATTTGAGAAGTAGGTATATGTTTTTGATATGACTGACTCCCATACATATTCACATATTAATAGCACATGTAAATGATCAGATCGTATCCATTCATCAAATACTAAAATAACGGATTACTCTTGTTAACATCATTATTCATTAATGAGCTTTCATCAGAAAAAACAAAAAAAAAAAAAAAGTGTCTTCCCAGCCATGATTATTAGTGATTGGAGAGCTATTATACCTTGCCCAAAAGTGGTGGCTTTATAGTTATGTACTGTTTATAACTGGTAATTTTTCTTTCTTCCAGCCTGCACTGGGAAGATGGGTTCTATGGATGCGCAGATACAAACCACAATTATCGATAAAAAAAAAAGTGATGGAGTCAAAATTATTTATGATACACATGTTATACATATCTTGCAAATCTGGACTTGTATATTTTATGTACTATTCTACTTCATTGTGTTCCCATTCTCCTCTTCTTTACTCTGCCAACTCAGGTAAACATGGAAACTTGCAACCCAACCTAACCCAAGAATTGAACCATCTGCTCCAAACCCATACAGATTACAAATAATCCAACCTTTCTATTTGGTTGAGTCAAGTTAGGTCTTGAAGGGTTGTAATCCATCGTAGGACGTCAATCTATGTTAAAGAGTTATCTTTGGGTTAAGGCACAAGTGGTTAGGTGAGAGAAAATTATAAGCTGTCAAAGACTTATTTTTGGGTCGATTTGGTTAGGTGGCCTTGTTCTTGTATTTGGACTGGGCTTGTTCCAGGGCTGGATTGCTCAAGTGTTGGACCGGAACTTAACCAAGATAACCCTTTAAAGTCAGGTCCAACCCAACTGACCTGATATGTAGGCCCAATGGCCTAGCCCTTTTTTTTTTTTAACTTTTTTCCTTCTTTTGTTTCTGCCTTTTATCTTTTTTTTATTGATGATTTGGGAGGCCGAAAACTGCCACCTCGATTTGGCCCTATCACCTAGCCTCATGCAAACTAAATATTGGGTCCGGCAGGGTGCTGAGGTGTCCCAACACAAATAGCATCATGAGAAATTTTTTGTGCACTGCAGATGGTATAGAATCACGTGCATCATTTACGATGATTGATTTTTGTATAGGGTCGAAGTGTAATGTTCGAATTTTTTTTTTTTTTCATCGATCATGTGCAGAAGTCTATCATCGTAGATGGTACATATGGTACACGTGGTCTGTACCACGGGACCGCCTGCGGTGCACAAATAATTTCTCATAGCATCATTAGTCATACAAGCCTGACCCACTAATTTGAGTTCACATTAATTAGAGGTTGGCATGGACAACTTTGTTGGCATGAGAGGATGGTGCGGAGGTTGCAATGAAAGTGGGAAGGTTGGCGGTATTGCGGTTAGAGCTCAGGAGATGCGACTTTGAATTGGACGTGGGTGAGAGAAAATTCAAAAATTTGCCAAAAGAAAAAAAAAAATGGAGATTAACTGAAGCGGTTGAGAACAGAGGATTCAAATATTAAAGGCTAAAACGGAACCAAATTCTATCTCAAACTCGGAGAGCATGGATTGCATCATCTTACTCTTGCCTTCTCATGCCTGCTTCTATTGACTCCCTCCCTCTGGACATTCTGGTATGCCAATCTCCATCCTCACTCTTCCAACCCTCAGCCCACTTTCTAACTCTTTTTCTCATATAAAGGTCCAGATCCTATGCAAATTGAACCACGATGAACTCAAGCCATCGCTCGTCGTCTCCAAATCCTTCCACAATGCCGTGAAGCCTCTCCACCACTCCCTCTTCGTTACTTAAATAAATAGATGGTTCTCATACGTGAAACTCACTATTTTCTTTCCGTTTCTCCTGATGTTTTCTGAGTAGGCTCTCATGGCTCAACAGTTGCACTTCGACTTCTCCACCCCAGCACCGAAGAAGGCAACAATGGCCTTTGCCGAGTACTGAACTCTCTAACCTGCTTTCTTTTCCTTGCTTTCAATTTTTTTTTTTATCCTCACAAATCCTTAACTCTCTTATTCCAGTATGAAGGACATGGATATGACACCAGGAGCCCCCTCGCTGAAACTGGGATCCAGAAAGCCAAGAACATCTAAGTTGTCTGAAGAAGAGACGAGGAAGATTGCAGTAGTGCTCTTTCCAGTGGCAGACTGCAAGAGGGGGCTATTTCCTAAACCCGAATGGAGGTCCTGTGGTGCTGCGCCTCGCTACAAGCAATCTGTTGTTCCTTTGCCCAATGCACATGCTTAATCTTGTGGATAATTTGTCTTAATCTCACTATCTAGGGTTTTTAATTCTTCGCAATTGATCTATTTAATGCATCTCATCGAGTTTGTGATGCTGTGTTTATTATGTCATGACTGAAGTATTTGTAATGATTTTGAATTTTAGAATACGATCTCCAGAGTCATATCTTAATTGAAGAATGGTTAGTTTTTATCTCATTTTTAAGTTTGGTTCCAGTTTTGTCATCATCTCTCCAAAGAGGGACGGGCATGAGAACAACAACATAAATAAGTGCAGGAGGTCAAAATTCATGCCATGTATCTTCTTTTCTAAGTTTTTTAATTCCCGTAGGGACTCAAAAGTAGATCTTTTTTCTTTAGTGATTTCAACTATATATAAATTTCTATAAAAATGATGCTACATTGCTGTACTTGGAGTCCAGGAGGAAAACTCTTGTCCTTAACTTGCATAATCTAAATTCATAGTGATTTATGTTAGGAACATAATATACAACAAAATAAAAATCTTAAACAATTTCATAAAAAAGATATATTGTTAAAATACATGCTAAAATCATTCCACTAAGATAGCTATCTACTGCCAGCAGTCTAGTTTAGAATCACAAAGCCAAATTTAACAAATGCAAACAAGGTTTTGGGTGCATACAATTGGGCATTTGGGTGTCGATCTCGGACCAAAATGCTTGCTTCGCTCTTGGCAGTTTCTAAAAAGGCCGTGGCCTGCAGCCGTTCCAGGATTTTGAGGGGAACGAATAGCCATACTACCAATACAATTGAATTAGTCATCATCAGCAGCCATCTTGGATTTCTCCTTTTTTTTTTTTTTTTCTTCTTCTTTTTTAATTTTAAGAGAGAAAGGGACAAGGACCCATTCATACTACAATTTCTAGATACAAATACTGCTGCATTGTCCATAGTTGAACCTAGAATCTCTTATCGCTAAACCTAAACAGAGGTCATTTGAAAACTCCCAAGTACTGAAAAATTTGGTTGTAACCAGAGACTTGCCGTAGATTGACAGCAAACGAATAAACAAACAAGCTGACAAACTAATTCAGATGACTTGGAATTTTGCACATGAAATATCCCTTTGGATAATCCAGCAAGACTGGGCTCAATTTTCTGTTGGACTCATAGATAGGGCATCCCCTTTGAGCAAAGCGCGCATTAATCTATCAATGAAAAAAAATATATTATTATTTAAATTTTATTAAAAATTTTAAATACAAAAAAATTTCTGTTAACTATGATGGGTCAGTTGACAATTTTTTTTTTATTTTCAATAAAAATAATTATTTTTTTAGATGATAGGTTAGTTTTTTATTGGACGATTGAAGATATATGTGATAGAATCTTTCGAACCAATAATTCCTCTTAAACAGGCTCAAAAGGTTAAAACTTATTCAATATCCTAGGAATGGTAAGTCAAAACTCTGGTACTGGAGGATGCTGAAGTACTTGACTTATGATCATCCCTTTAATTGTTGCTTTGAAGAGCTGTTGCAGTTTTAATCTGAAGCCCGTGAAAGAGAGACCTTGGTAGATGGAATTGTACTGAGAATGGACAGGAGAAGCAGGATAATGAAGTTTCCGTGCAAGTAAGAACGATTTAAAGGCTAACCATCTTGATCAGCTCGTGCAAGCCATTAAATCGCCGCGGAGACGTGGACGGCGTTTTTCTACATTGCTTTCAGCACCATCTCTACTTGCACATCTTATTTTCTTAAGGCCGAGTTTGATGTGGAAATCTATCAACAATCTAGCTTAGATCTCCAATCAATGACTCTTATTAGGAAGGTGATCTATGGTTTGGACTTTGAAAGCGCCCAATGGAATTTCTAGCACCTGCTCACCTGCATGCTTACCCCTTTTGTGGCTAGTCCCAAGTATAGTTCACCCAACATTACATTTTGAGATTTTCTTAATTTAATAAGCTAATCTCTGTCCGTATCACCGAAGCATGTGGGATGTCAAAATGGTGTCTCGAATTTTGAGAATGACGTAGGCCAAATTGCTGAGAGACTTGAAGACATTGTTTCAGGCTGGTGCATTTATGATGTATAGCGTTTGTGTTTCTATTTTGTTTCGGTTGCATTAAGGAGTTAATTAGGTAGTTGGTTTGGGTCAGAGTAGATTTCATTTTTGGTAGTCTAATCTGATTTTGACCACTAGTTTTCTGATCCCTTGTTTTTGTTTGGGCTAACCTTATATTCTAATGTGTTAGGGGTTAAGGGATGTGCAATTGTTGGGTACCTGAGCAAATTTGATAGATGGCGTGTGCAATGGAAGAGACGGGTAGGTTCAGACCCATTTTAGGAGAATTTGTACGATAGAACGACAATGGTGCCAATTGAAATGAGTACTCGCAAAGAAATGGTATGGAGGACACTTTCACAGGGTCTTAAAGTTGATAACTACCGGTATGATTAATGGTGGAAGTGCCTTAATAATTAGGTCTATGATTACGATTTGCCAAATTGATGACTCACATCCATACTAGCTTAGTTTAAGTATTGTTCTCTATATTCTAAAGTACAACATCCATATTGGGGGATACCGACCGACTCCGCTCACGCCGACTTATAATCGGACATACCCGACCGACCGACCGACCGACCGATCACCGGACGACATTACCGACCGATTAACGGCTCTCTACCGACTGAAGATATGTCGGTCGGTCAGACTTTTTCCGCTCTCCCGACCGACTGCACCAGGGAGTCTGATGGCCGACTCTCGCAACATGCCCGACTGACCGTCGGAGGGGTCCGAATCTCCACCCGATGCCACTCAGCTGGCCACCGACCTAAGGTCGGTCGACTCCTCCGATCGCCGTACTACTGCCAGAGACTGTCAGCCCTGACAGCAGCATGCGGCACTGCCGCCTAAGGGCATTATCCCGCCTAGGACATTGTCAACCCTAGTGATTTGACAGTCCCACGGCGACATGACACTTTCACGGCGACTCTGACAGTCTACAGTGAGTTGACAATTCCTCAATTGTCTGCGCCATTAATGACGGCGCCATACTACGCTCCACATATATATCGGGGAAGGCTACAGTGCTAGAGGCCCTTCGAAACACACAGGCTGGCCCTCTCTCTCTCTCTCGTTGAGTTCTTTACTTTCTTCTCACTGTTGCCTAGTTTCCTCTCTGACTTGACCGTCGGAGGGTCCCCGCCGGAGCCGCCTCCGGTCAGTGCAGACTTTCTTTTGCAGGCGCTCGTTCCCGACGATCAGGCGACGAGGGGATTGGCCGCAACAGATTGGCGCGCCAGGTAGGGGCGAGTAGACACTAATGACAAAGACAAGAGCTCAACGATCGAGAGTCACCAGATCGACGAGGCGCTCTTCCCGTCGGGAAGAGGCCTCCCCTCCACCCTCTGCTGCGGAACCCAGCTCTCCGCACCCCGCGGTGACCACGGAGGCGCAGATCGCGGCAATCGTACGGCAGATGACCGTGCTGACGGACGCGATCAAGAGCCTCCAGCAACAACCGGCATGGCTACCACCATCACCGGTCGGGCAACCGGCGGCACTCCGATGCCCTCCAGGAGTAGCCGCCGACGCCCGCGTCGATCTCCGTTGCCTCCGCGCGAGTTCCTGCCACAGCGCTCCCACGGAGAGGAGGAGGGGCGGCTGCGGCGCGATGTCCGTCGGTCCCAGCAGCCTTCTCCCTTCCAGCTGGAACGAGTGAGGAAAGAGAAGCGACCACGAACGCCGTCCGCCTCACTCTCCGAATCTTCTAAAGACTCCACTCCTGGGGTCTCCCAGCACCGACGGACGGACGACTACGAACGTAGGTTCGAGAAAATCGACCGTCGGCTTGCACAGTTGCAGATGGACGGGAAGAAGTCCTCAAACGATGTCGACTTCTAGACCGTCCAACCTCTCTCCCGACTCATTCTCGACGAACCGATCCCCAGTCGGTTCAAGATGCCGCACGTGGAGCCCTACGACGGCTCCACCGACCCAATCGACCATCTGGAGAGCTACAAAGCTCTCATGACGATTCAGGGGGCAACCGACGATCTCTTTTGCATCGGCTTCCCCGCCACGCTCCGTAAAGCCGCCAGGGCCTGGTACTTCGATCTTCGATCGGAAAGTATCCACTCCTTCGAACAGCTCGAGCACTCTTTCGTGGCTCACTTCAGCACCAGCCGGAAGCCACCGCGAACGTCGGACAGCCTTTTCTCCCTCAAACAGAAGGAAAATGAGATGCTCTGACACTTCGTGGCACGATTTAATACGGCCACGCTCGAGGTCCGAGACCTCAACGAAGATATGGCTATCTCGGCCATGAAACGGGGGCTGAGGGCATCCCGGTTCACTTACTCCCTGGACAAGACCCTACCCCGAACGTATGCCGAATTATTGGAGCGCGCGTACAAGTATATGCGCATGGACGAAGGAGCCTCCGACCGGCGCTCGACCGAGTTCAAAGCTCCGAAGGAAAAACGAAGGAAGGGTCGGGACCTCGCCGGACCTAGCAGGCCCCCGATCGATGGTCGGGTCTCGCCTCCGCGACGAAACCAAAAGTCGCCCCGACGGCAGACTCCAAGGCCGACACGCCCCAGGTACGACTCCTACACTCCTCTCTCTGCTCTCCGTGTGCAGATTTTGATGGAGATCGAGGGGGAAGAATACCTGCAACGGCCTCCGCCTCTGAAGGCAAAAGGCCTCGACCGACGGAAGTACTGTCGATTCCATCGGGGCCACGGCCACAATATCGAGCAATGCATCCAGCTTAAAGATGAGATCGAAGCTCTCATCCGCCGAGGGTATCTCAGTAAATTTTGGAGGAACCCGCCGACTCGACCAGTGGCCGACCGACGACCCCAGCCGACTGAGGAAGCGACCACTAATCAGCCGACGGCCGGGGTCATCAATATGATTTCCAAATGACTGGGCCCGGGGATGACTGCTGGAGGGGAGCCCACGAAGAAGCTGCGCCCGGACGACGTGATTACTTTTATGGAGGAAGACGTTCGGGGCATCCAAACTCCCCACGACAATGCTGTTGTTGTCTCGACAACAATATTAAACTATGATGTAAAAAGAATTTTTGTAGATAATAGAAGTTCAACAAACGTTTTATTTTTCTCGACCTTCTCCCGGATGCGACTATCAACCGACCGACTCAAGAGGGTCCCTACACCCTTGATAGGCTTTACCGGGGACGCCGTCGCGATGGA
Source organism: Elaeis guineensis (assembly GCF_000442705.2). Lineage (NCBI taxonomy): Eukaryota > Viridiplantae > Streptophyta > Magnoliopsida > Arecales > Arecaceae > Elaeis > Elaeis guineensis. The sequence goes on from NC_026003.2 coordinate 110,661,021, forward strand.
AGGTGAAATTACCCTGCCCGTGATGGTCGGCACCGAACCACGATAAAGCACGGTTCATTTGACTTTTGCGGTCGTCCAAGTGCCTTCGGCCTACAACGTCATACTTGGAAGATTCGGACTAAACGCCCTCAAGGCAATTGTCTCAACATACTATCTCTTGGTTCGGTTTCCGACCAGGAACGGAGTCGGAGAGGTGCGCGGAGACCAACAGCTCGCTCGCCGATGCTTTCAGATCTCCGCTCAAAGCGACGAGTCGAGGGGCTCCCTGACGATCGACAAACTAGACCAACGGGAGGAGGAAGAACGGGGCTCGCCGGTCGAACAGCTCGTGTCGGTCCCGATTGTGGAAAACCCCGATCGGAAGGTATGGGTCGGGTCTCAACTACCCGACCCAGAAAGGCAACGGTTGACGGAGCTGCTGACGGCCAACGCCGACATATTTGCTTGGTCGGCAGCAGATATGTCGGGCATCCCCCCGGAGACAATAATCCACCGACTCAACATCGATCCGACGATGAGGCCGGTGAGGCAGAAGAAAAGGTCTTTTGCTCCCGAAAGACAGAAGGCCATCGACGAAGAAGTGGACAAGCTGCTCGAGGCGGGCTTCATCAGAGAAGCCGCATATCCCGATTGGCTCGTCAATGTTGTCATGGTCAAGAAAGCCAACAGAAAGTGGAGGATTTGTATCGACTACACCGACCTGAATCAGGCCTGTCCAAAAGATAGCTTTCCACTTCCAAAGATCGACCAGCTGGTGGATGCGACGTCCGAATTTCGACTGCTCAGCTTCATGGACACCTTTATCGGGTACAACCAGATCCGGATGGCGCCCGAAGATGAGGAGCACACTGCCTTCATGACCCCCAAGGGCCTCTACTGCTATCGAGTAATGCCCTTCGAGCTGAAGAATGCCGGCGCCACCTACCAACGACTTGTCAATAAGATCTTTAAAGACCAGATCGGATGCAACATGGAAGTATACGTGGACGACATGCTGGTGAAAAGTGCGCAGATTCTGGATCATGTCCAGGATCTCGAAGAAACCTTCCGCACTCTACGACAACATCGAATGAAGCTGAATCCGACTAAGTGCGCTTTTGGGGTGACCTCGGGGAAGTTTCTCGGATTCCCCATTTCTCAATGAGGAATCGAAGCTAATCCTGAAAAAATAAAGACAATCATCGACATGCGCCATCCGAACACCAAGAAGGAGGTCCAGCAACTGAACGAAAAGATCGTTGCCCTCAGTCGGTTCATCTCTCGATCGGCTGAAAGGTGCCTCTCGTTCTTCAAAACTCTGAGGCAGGCGAAGGGCTTCTCTTGGTCGGATGAGTGCCAACGGGCCTTCGAAGATCTGAAGAGGTACTTGGCTTCCCCGCCGCTGCTTGTGAAGCCGGAGGTCGGGGAGACCTTGTATCTCTATTTGGCCACCTCTTCTGAGGCGGTCAGTTTGGTGCTCGTCTGAGAAAATGAGAGTCGAACCCATCAGCCTATCTACTATACCAGCAGAGTACTCCGCGGTGCTGAAAATTTATATTCAGAGACGGAAAAGATGATTTTCGCCCTGACCGTCTCCGCACAGCGACTCCGCCCATACTTCCAGGTGCATGCCATTGTGGTTCTCACCAACCAGCCCCTGAGGGCGATATTGCGTTGATCGGATACCTCGGGACGACTAGCGAAGTGGGCGATGAAGCTCAGCGAGTTCGACATATAGAACCGACTGCGACCTGCCTTAAAGGCTCAGGTCCTGGCCGACTTCATCGCCGAATGCCCGACGGCCGACCAAGGATCGAAAGGTATGGACCCAAGACGAGACGCGGTCTCCGAGCCAGACCCGGTCTCCACCTGGGTACTGCACATCGACGGAGCTTCAAATGCTCAAGGGAGCAGGGCTGGGTTCCTGTTCACCAACTCGGATGGGGTAGTCACCGAGTACGCCCTCCGATTCGACTTCAAAGCCTCCAATAACCAAGCCGAGTATGAAGCGCTCCTCGCAGGCTTGAGAATGGCGAGGGAACTCGGGATCGACAACCTCTGGGCATTCTCCGATTCTCAACTGATCGTGGGGCAGGTCAAAGATGAATTCGAGGCGCGAGATCCAGCCATGGCCAAATATCTCCGAAAAGTGAAGGATCTCGTAACGCAACTCAGGTATTTTAAAATTTCTCACATCCCTAGGTCGGAGAACGCCCGGGCTGACGCACTCTCCAGACTGGCGACCTCGGCTTTCGACTCTCTGGACCGGACGTTCGTGGAGAACCTCGAGCAGCCGAGTATCGACCAGGGCGAAGAAGTGCTACAACTGACGGCTGAAACAAGCTGGATGGATCCGATTGTTCGGTTCCTGACTGACGGGATCAGCCCTGAAGATCCCACAGAGGTCAGGCGGCTCCGATGGTCGGCCTCCCAATATGTGATCATGGATGGCCGACTCTACAAAAGGTCATTCTCCCTTCCCTTGCTTAGGTGCTTGGGACCGACCGACGTAGATTATGCTCTCCGAGAAGTGCACGAAGGAATCTGCGGGAGTCACTTCGGGGGCAAATCTCTAGCCTACAAAGTCCTGCGACAGGGCTACTACTGGCCCACCATGAGGAAGGATGCGGCTGAGTTGGTCCGAAAGTGCGAACCATGCCAGAAGTACGCCAACATACAACACCGATCGGCCAGCCAAATTGCTCCTATTGTCGCTCCATGGCCCTTCGCTCAGTGGGGGGTCGACATTCTCGATCCTTTCCCTCCAGCATCGGGCCAAAGAAAGTTCATAGTCGTCGCCATCGATTACTTCACCAAGTGGGTGGAGGCCAAGCCCCTGACGTAGATTACCGAATGGAAGATGGAGGACTTCGTCCAAAAATTCATCATCTTCAGGTTCGGATTGCCGCATACCATTATCACCGACAATGGACGATAATTCGACAACCAAGACTTTAGAGACTTCTGCGCGAGGTTTCACATCACGCACCGACTGACTTCAGTCGGGCACCCACAGTTCAATGGCGAAGTCGAGGTGACCAACTGGACCATACTACACGGGCTCAAAACCCGACTAAATGAAGCCAAAGGTCTCTGGGTCGATGAGCTGGGCTCCATTCTGTGGACTTACCGAACGACCCCCCGCGTTCCGACCGGGGAGTCATCTTTCAGTTTGGCCTATGGGACGGAGGCGATGATTCCACTCGAGATTGGGCTGCCATCTACCAGGGTCGAGCGGTATCAAGAGCCAGACAACTCTGATTATCGGAGAGCCGACCTAGACCTCCTCCCCGAACTACGGAACGATGCTCAACTTCGCATGGCTTCATACCGACAGAAGGTAGCCCGATATTACAACGTCAAGGTCAGACCAAAGCTTTTCAGGCCTGGGAACTTAGTCCTGAGAAAGGCAGAAGTCTTGAAGCTCCTGGACCAGGGGAAGCTGGCTCCGAACTGGGAGGGGCCCTACATGGTAGCAGGCACCTATAGGCCGAGGGCTTACCAACTAGAGACTCTGGAAGGAAAACCCATTCCCCGGACCTGGAACGCCGACAACCTGAAGTTGTATCACCAATGAACTTTGTACTTGTTCATTCGGAATACAAATCCAGTTTCAAATTTCGGAGTTTTAACTCTTCGACTGACGATCGGCGCTCGCCAAGAAGGTCGAGTCCCGACGTCCCAACTCGGACTTAGTGTCTGCTTGAAACCGACGGGATGACCGCCGATGATGTATCGGGCGCTCACAAGGGCCGAACCATCCATGGCGACGGGAGTTGACACTCCTTCTACGGTTGAACTTTCGAGCCAGACTATCGGCTAACTTACCGATTGAGCTCCGACCAAAGAAAGGCGAAAATGCCTACGCGACCGCCGTCGCGACTTACCGACCGAGCTACGGTCGGTCGAAGGATATTCGGCTTGCCACCGTCTATCACACGATGCGACCACAGTCGCATTCATGACTCACCGACCGAGCTACAGCTGGCCGAAAGATATTCGGCTTACCACCATATATCGTGAGGCACAGTGTAAATACCCGACACAAGGGTATCGGGATCCGACTTATCATCATTTCTCTGACTAAATGCATCGGACAACATCCGACTGAACGCGTCGGAAGGGACCCGACTGCCAAGCTTTACCCAGCGGTCGGTCGGCTTTCGACTCAACGAACGTGCCCGACTCACAACCGGGCGAAGGACGCCGACTTAGGCCCTCGACCATCGAAAGGTCGATCCAAAGTCGGGACTTATTCTACCTTCGTGACGGCACGAATTGCCGAACGTCCTAACTGATCTATATAGGTTAGCGACTTACGTGTTCGGATGCATTCCACGACACATCAAAAGAGAAAGACAAGCAGAGGAAAAAAGTTTAAGTCCAAGACTTTGATTTCATTGAAGATCAAAATAGACTTTACAAAGTTGGACCGAAGCCCGAATACAAGCCGGAGCAAAAGCAAAAAAGAAAAAACAAAACTGACTAATCATCGGAGTCGGCCTCCTCCACTGGATAGCGATGGGGGATGGTCGGCGAATCCGCTCTGGCTTCGGCAGTCGGGGCCGCCTGATCTTCGGTAGCCTGCTCTGCGTCTTCTTCGACTTCCGCCCTGATGGAAAGGCCTTCCGATACTGGTTCGGCCGTCTCCTCCGCAGCTGGGGCCTCCGATTCTGGCAGAACTACGCTGCTGAGGTCAAGCTTCGGGTACAGGCCTCGAACGGCTTCCCGAACATCCTCGTACCCGACCCGGTACGAAAGGAAGCCGCTCTCCAGAAGCTCTTCTCGGTACTCTTCCAAGTCATGGAAGTCTTCGACGGCCCGACCCAAGGCCTCCCTCGCCGACTCTGCTTCGGCCTTCGCGATGTCTGCGTCGGCCTGGGCGATGGATAAGCCTTCTTCGACCTTGGCAAGATTTTCGAGGCTTACTCGGAGCTGCTCGCGGTCGGCCTCCAGCTCCTTGGCGAAGTTGTCTCGCTCGTGCCGAAGCCGACGGACGGTCCGGGACTTCTTCGCGTCGTCCCTGGCCGACTGCAGCTCTGACTCTGACGTCGCCAAAGCTCCCTTGAGTCGGGAGACCTCCTCCGTAAGTCGGGAGGCCTCCCCCTCGAGTCGGCCCTCCCGTTCGACCGACTGTTGCAGCTGGTCGACCAGGATGACCTTGTCGGCTTCAAGGGCCATGACCTTGTCTCTTCAAGCCGCGCGCATGTCGCCGAACTTCCGGTATCCGGCCTCTAGCTCGAATATGTTGAAGACCAACTGCACAAGACGGAACAGACCGTCAGGAGACCGGGCTTACGGAAACCATGTTGGAAACAAAAGAAAGAGGAACTTATCCGGATCATCATCGGGTAGAACGAAGACAGCATGTCGGAGACACGCTGGTTCTTCATCGCCTCGATGTCGGCAGGAAGAAGGAGCGCCTGACACAGCTTCCTGGCCAAGTCGTGGTTTGTCAGACCCGACGCACCTTCGGGGAGGGGGAAGTCGGTCGATCCACCGCCAGCCGATCGTCCTTCATCGCCCGACGCCATGGGGGCCTTCCCTCGGCCTGACGCCCAAGCCCTGACGTCGGAGATAGACGGCAGGCTTGAGCCCGACCGAGTCTCGACGACGGTGCGGTAGCAGCAGGCGCTGGTCACTCGGGACCGTGAGCCTCCTCTCGATCCTCCTCTACCTGCTGGGCGGCCGGCGCGCCATCTACCGACTCAGCCGCCCTTCTTTCGGGCGAAGCGGCGCCCTCGCCCGATGGTCCCTCGGACGGGACTTCGACAAGCACTGTCGGCGCCGACAGTGCGATGACGGGCTCCACCCCCGATCCAGTCGGTTCGCTCGGCAGAGCTGCATGGGGCCTCTTGGGAGGCCGCGACGGTCCGACCCCTTGCGCCGGCCTCTTTCGGACGGCGTACTGACGTACGTCGGCTGTCGTCAGTCGTGATCTCGATGGTATATCTGCAAAAGGATGACAGATGGTCAGTACCGTAAAGAAGAAACGAAAAGGAGAAAAAGGGCAAGAAAAATGAAAAACCGACCTAGGCGGGGAACCGGACTGAGGCCGGCGTCGTACAGGGCCTGCTCGGTGACGAGCTCACTCTGCTTCGGCACCGAGATGTCCTTCAGCCGGTGGAAGTCCGCCCGGTCTTCAGCCTCCATCCGACTGTTCTCGTTCGGCTCAGTTCGGGGATTCCCCCAACGGATAGGGAACCCCCAAGGAGTGGAAGACGATGCAAAGAAGAACTGGTTCTTCCATCCGTGAATGGACGACGGAAGACCAGTAATGAAGGAGAGCTCCTTTCGAGGAATGAAGTACCACCACCCTCGGGCTTTAGGGTGGGGTCGGAGGATGAAGAAAGATCGGAAGAGGGAGATCCGAGGATCGATCGGCAAAAGCCGACACAGAAGCGCGAAGCTGACTATCAGCCGAACTAAGTTCGGTGCGAGTTGTGCCGGGCACAGCCCGTAATAGTCAAGGATGTTTCGGACAAACTCCGGAACCGAAAAACGAAGGCCGGCCCGGAGGTCCTCCAAGTAGAAGGCCACCTGGCCCTCAGGCGGGCTGTTAACCCGACCGTCGGCACCAGGGGCGAACAACCGAAACTGCCCCGGGATGCGGTATTGATCCCGGAGCCGATCGACGTTCGGCTCCAAAAGTGAAGAGACCTCCACCTCCGGGATCGATCGAGTGTCGTCAGTCGGCTCTCCCGACCGACCACCTCGTGGAGACGTTCTAGCCATGGACTCAAACGAATGATAAGGAATAAAGAAGAAGGAGATGGTGAAGATGATGATGGCCCTCAGAAGAAGGAGAAGAAACTACTAAGAAGAAGGGAAGCGGAGGAGAGTGCCTGGGATAAGGAATTATGCAGGTAGAGTCTCGCCAGCGAAATGAGGGGGGTAAAAAACTGAATAGGGGTGACCCTGTATATATAGTACCCCCCGACGGTCGAGATGAAGGCACGACCAATGAGGAGTCCCCAGATCCTGCCATGTGGCATCATCCGGGCCGTCCGTCGGCCCGACGGTTCGACACACCTACCTTCAGATCGAGCCACGTCACCTCCATCCGCTCCAACGAACCCGTCCCAATGGCCGCACGTCACGTGGCGTAAAGGCCGCGACGTTTCGTATCCCTGAAGGGACTGCGGGAACGGCGGTTCCCCTTCCCGATGGGACGAGACGTCTGACACCGACAGGACGTCTGACACCGGCAGGACATCCGACACCTGCTGGACGTCCGACGCCGACATGACACCTGGCGCCGACAAGACGTCCGACGCCGACATGACACCTGGCACCGACAGGACGTCTGACGCCAACGGGATGGGACATCTGACACTGACTGGACACCTGACGCCAGCGAATCGCTCGGCATTCATGAGATGCCTGACATCATATCGACCCCCGGTACGGTCGGAACTTGGCACACAGTAAATCCACTCCTTTTTGCCCGGCGTTACTGCCCAAACGAAGACATCGGCCAGCACGCCGTCCGACTGAGGAGTGGAGGGGGGCAACTGTTGGGGGATACCGACCGACCCCGCTCACGCTGACTTATAATCGGGCATACCCGACCGACCGACCGACCGACCGATCGTCGGACGACATTACCGACCGATTAACGGCTCTTTACCGACTGAGGATATGTCGGTCGGGCAGACCTTTTCCGCTCTCCCAACCGACTGCACCAGGGAGTCCGATGGCTGACTCTCGCAACATGCCCGACTGACCGTCGGAGGGGTCCGAATCTCCACCCGACGTCACTCAGCTGGCCACCGACCTAAGGTCGGTCGACTCCTCCGATCGCCGTACTGCTGCCAGAGACTGTCAGCCCTGACAGCAGCATGCGGCACTGCCGCCTAAGGGTATTATCCCGCCTAGGACATTGTCAACCCTAGTGATTTGACAGCCCCACGGTGACGTGATACTTTCACGGCGACTCTGACAGTCTACAGTGAGTTGACAATTCCTCAATTGTCTGCGTCATTAATGACGGCGCCATACTACGCTCCACTATATATATCGGGGAAGGCTACAGTGCTAGAGGCCCTTCGAAACACACAGGCTGGCCCTCTCTCTCTCTCTCGTTGAGTTCTTTGCTTTCTTCTCACTGTTGCCTAGTCTCCTCTCTGATTTGACCGTCGGAGGGTCCCCGCTGGAGCCGTCTCCGGTCAGTGCGGACTTTCTTTTGCAGGTGCTCGTTCTCGATGATCAGGCGACGAGGGGATTGGCCGCAACAACCCAGATGGCCTAGTGAACTTCACACTTGCGTAGAAAGACCGGCGTGGCTTGAAGTTTCACCATTGTCTGAGTTTGCAGCCTATTGATGGTTTGATAGACAGGACTGTCTTTGGAACCAGCAAGTTTTTGAATTTTCATCGACATCAAGTTCACGCCAAGGCACGCACTTGGGATCAAATGCTGCTAACCTTTCTTCTACAAAACTTCCACCAACTGTCCCATGTTAATTTTGTTCCAATCATTGTCTGATGACATGTGGAAGTTTGGTTGGAAAGGGCTGCAGTCATTAGAAGAATGTGAAAAATATGGCTAGCTGCTTGTAGTTTTATTACGACACAATATGAAATTTTTGTATTAATGTTGTGTTTATACAAGTTCGTATCGAAATCATATCAATCCGTTTATGATACGAAAAATTTTGTATCGTATCACATGTTAATCTGTGAACTCGTTTATGACATATTTAACCCATATATGAAAAATATATAATTTTATATTTTTTATAAAATTAATAATTATTTTTATCTTTTTATTTGAAATCTAAAATAAAATTAAACAAACATATCAGCCCCACATACAACCATCAAACTCAACTCTCTCTCTCTCTCATTCTAAAAATATATATTTTATATAAAATAAATTATTCATGTTAAACATATTGTGTAAATATGTTAACTTCATATGACATGTTTAATAATCATGTTAAACAGATAACACGTTTAATAAATAGATTCGTGAATATATTAGAAAATCTTGATATGTTTATTAATTATGTCGTGTTCATATTCTCCATAATTATATTCGTGTCAAAATCGTGTCGATACGATTATAGCACGTGAACATAAATTACCATCCCTAGGTTTTATACGAGAGAGAGATGGAAAGGATTTATGGGTTTTGTGATTTGTAAGATGTGTGCAGAGTTTACTTCTTGAACATACAAGTACTCAACCATTTTTCAGTTGACAATTTTTTTTTTCCTTTCAAATGTGGAATATATATCTTATTTTATCCTTTACATTACTTGGGAAGTGAACGTTCATGGGGTCCTTGTTTAGTCACCTCCTATGTATATGTTTATAGTGTCTTTTAGCGAGCTATATATAAACTTTGAAGGAAATTTCGTGCCCTAATCATGCTTTTGCTTTGATATATTGGTTAACCAATTATTAGCATCTGTTAATAGATGAAATCACAATTCTTTGGTCGATACGGAGGATGTGATCCGGCAAGGGAAAAAAAAAAAAAATTCTAAATTTTGCGAGTTATCTTGAAAGAGTACACAAAATGAAACTCCTAGGATCTAACGGGTTGAATTATGTATTTTTCTACTTCTAAAACATACACTAAACTGAATGTGTAATCATAATAGAAAGTATTGTGGTCAATAGACTTCGGGATTCATATGGATGGAGGGCTCATTCTAGCAAGTAGGATTCATAATAGAAAGTATTCTAGAAAGTATTGTGGTCAAGACAGAATATAGGATTCATACAAAACTACGTGTATACCCCGTAGCTTATAGACTTGCGGTCCTCTTGTCTACTTTGGAGTGTGCTCCTATCTCATATAAGGCAGAGTATGGGACTCATACAAAAACTGCATGTATGCCGTAGCTTATAGACTTGCGGTCCTCTTGTCTGTTTTGGAGTGTGCTCCTATCTTATATAAGGCAGAGTATGGGTGTCACGCCTCCGACCCGAGATTGTGAATCGAGGGTCATGGCAACCGCCGCATACTCATAAAATTTTTTTTTCCATAAGTATGCAAGGCATTTCATCATGATATCTTACACATAAAGTTAAATAAAATTTTCAAATTTTTTAATAATCAAACCTTGGTTCAAATAACAAATCAAAAACTCAGTGTCCAAAAGGAAAATAATTGTCTGACAGAGTCAACACTTAAAATAAAAGTCTTGAATCAATTCTAAAAAAAAATCCTAAATCAAATGAGCTAACTCCATCTCTAATCGCTCTCCCAACCAGAATCCTGCATCATACTAATTTTCTGGATCTGTAAAGAAAAACATAAAACTCATCATGAGCTAAATAGCCCAGTAAACAGTGTATACCTTTAACTGAATGAATCAGGCAAATATACTATACATATCGATTTACTGATAATAACAAAATCAATATGTAATTTCATGAAATCATAATCATACTATCAATCATATATAAAATTCAATTCATCATAATTTCAAATTATGCTTATCATCTTAAATTCATCCATTTCTTAAGTTCTTCTTACCAACCATGACTATGACTACATTTTTCTTATGGAAGGGTCATAATACCGCGTATCTGCTTGCAGTGGACTGCGAATCATCTGACAGTCAAGTCCTTTGAAACCGTTGGTCTCACTGGCGGTTTGTCGCTAGTCTCTCTGACGACATGTCGCTGGTCTCGCTGGTGACATAAATCCTTAGGATAAATCAATTGCCAACGTATATGCCCCCATTGGCGGGGTCCTTTACATAGTTAGGTTATCAATTCATAGTGTCTTCCAATTCATATATTATTTTCAAAAATAATATAAATAAATGATATTCGAGTCAAATCAATCATATCATTCATTATGATCATACATCATCATAATAATTTTGCAACAAATAACTTCATAAATAATTTCTACAATTAATTTCAATCACAAATAATTTCAACAATTATTTTCAATAAATATTTTCAATCACAAGCATGCCATGAATTTATTTAATTCAGAATTTATAATTTATCAGATAAATTCAATAAAAGTTATTGGGTATAAAATACCCCCCAGCCGAAGTTCGTGACAGGAGTGACCCTCCGGAGATTCTACCGACTTCCGACCTTCGGCGACATCTCTCCGAACCTCTCTGGCGGCCGAGCCTCCGCAACACCTCCAAGTTTTGTCGACGGATAAACTCCCTCCAGCGTCGACCAGATTCTTCACGACGGACGGACTCCTACGGGAGCCGGACTCCGTCCCCGACTCCGTCTGCAGGAAGACTTCGTCCGAACTCCTACGGGAGCCGAACTCCATCCCCGACTCCGTCTGCAGGAAGACTTCGTCCGGACTCCTATGGGAGCCGGACTTTGTCCCCGACTTCAATTGCAGGTACACTTCGTCCGGACTCCGTCTGCAGGAAGACTTCGTCCGAACTCCTACGGGAGCCAGACTTCGTCTCCGACTTTAATTGCAGGTAGACTTCGCCCGGACTCCTACGGGAGCCGGACCTCGTCCCCGACTCCGGCTGCAGGAAGACTTCGCCCGGACTCCTACGGGAGCCGGACTTCGCCCCCGACTTTAATTGCAGGTAGACTTCGCCCGGACTCCTACGGGAGCCGGACCTCGTCCCCGACTCCGGCTGCAGGAAGACTTCGCCCGGACTCCTACGGGAGCCGAACTTCATCCCCGACTCCGACTGCAGGAAGACTTCGCTCGGACTCCTACGAGAGCCGGACCTCATCCTCGACTCCGGCTGCAGGAAGAATTCGTCCGGACTCCTACGGGAGCCGGACTTCACCCCCAACTTCAATTGCAGGTGGACTTCGTCCGGACTCCTACGGGAGCCGGACTTTGCCCTCAACTCTGGCTGCAGGAAGACTTCGCCCGGACTCCTACAGGAGCCGGACTTCACCCCTGACTTTAATTGCAGGTAGACTTCGCCCGGACTCCTACGGGAGCCGGACCTCGTTCCCGACTCCGGCTGCAGGAAGACTTCGCCCGGACTCCTACGGGAGCCGGACTTCGTCCTCGACTTCGACTGCAGAAAGACTTCGTCCGGACTCCTACGGGAGCCGGACTCTGAGCTCCTCTCAGATGGGTAGCTAGCCACCTCTCTCCGCCAGACACTCCAGCCGAACTTCGGCCGACAAGCCTGGACCCCCTGGCAGACCACAATAATGGCCAAGATTCTGCTCCACTTCCTACAACGGATTCCGCGCGGCTCCATCACCCCCTGGCAGGTCACAGTAACGGCCACGACTCTGCTCCACTTCCTGCAACAGATTTCGCGTGGCTCTATCACTCCCTGGCAGACCACAATAATGACCATGATTCTGCTCCACTTCCTGCGATGGATACCGCACGGTTCCTCCACCCTCTGGCAAGTCACGACAACGGATGCCCCTCCACTCCCCGCAACAGACTCCACGTGGTAGGTCCCGATGATGGCCACGATTTCACTCCACTACTCTTGACAACAAACTCCTCCTGACCCCGAGTAGCCCACGGCCAGACGGCTACAAACGTCGCTATCAGTCCGTTGCGCCCTCCGCCTATAAAAGGGGGGGACCCCAGATACGTTATTCTCTAAGCTCTAATTTCTATCCCAAAACTCTGCTAAAATTTTCGTTCGAGCACTCCATTCTTGTTGAGGCAGAGAACTGATTTGAGCGTCGGAGGGTCTTGCCGGAGCAACCCCAACTCCGGTTTAGACTTCTTTTGCAGGTCCCGGCGGTGACTGCGACTCCCTCGACTCCAGCTTCTTCGACGCAGGCGGATTTTTGCACCAACAGGATTGGCGCTAGAGGAACGATTGTCTTCGCAGTACCCTTGTTCTTAAAGGAGCGCTCAACGGGACCGCCTCCGGTCATCTTCTCCGATATCTTCTCCTCCAGTTTCCTGCCTGGCCTCCACCTGATGCCTCCCCGAAGGGCATCCTCCAAGCGGTCAACGGCCTCCGTGGACAGGTCTCAGCGAGCTTGGCAAGCCCCGGCCCCATCTCCGGTCTCCCAGGCTCCTCCTCCTCCGGCAACAGCAGTCGGCCTGGAGCATTCCGATGATCGGCCTCCGACGGATTTCGCCAACACCATCTCGGGAGAATCCTGGCAGGGAACAACCGATGTATTGGTCGGACCTTTTAAGCGACAAAGAATTGAGGAATCCATAACCTTTACTGAAGAAGATGCTCGGGGAGTTCAATTTTCTCATAACGACGCAGTTGTAGTTTCTTTAAATATAGCTAATTACGACGTCCGCCGCATTCTTGTCGACAATGAAAGTTCGGCCGATATTTTATTCTACGACGCCTTCTCGAAAATATCCATCCTTGACGGTCATTTGAGGCCGATCAGCTCCCCCTTGGTAGGGTTTACCGATGATGCTGGCCCGATGGAGGGGGTAATAACTTTGACTGTGGCTGCGGGTCGATATCCAAGATAATCCAGGGCTTTGGTGAATTTTCTGGTGGTGAAGGCACCGTCAGCCTACAACGCTATCCTCGGCCGACCTGGCCTCAATGCTCTTCGGGCCATGGTGTCAACCTATCATTTGAAATTAAAATTTCCTACTAACCAGGGAGTCGGAGAAGTCAGGAGAGACCAAGCCCTGGCCAGACACTGCTACAACATAGCCTTGCAAAGAAGTAACCAATCTGACCTCTGTCCGGTTGATGGATTGGACGCCCGCGATTATCTCGCTGAGGAAAGGGGCGGCCCAATCGAAGACCTAGTTTCGATTCCTTTGAACGATGGGAATGCGAAACATGTGGGGAAGATTGGCTCCAACCTGGGGGAAGAGGTGCGGACGCAGCTCATTGATTTCCTACGAAAAAATGCGGATGTTTTCGCTTGGGTCCCAACGGACATGCCAGGGATTGATGCAGAAGTCATAAAACATCGCCTGGCCATCGATCCAAAGCATCGACCGACGAAGAAAAAAATCCGAGGTCATGCACCGGAGAGGCAGAAAGCGATAGCCGAGGAAGTGGATGAACTCCTGAAAGTCGGATTCATTAGAGAAGTCAATTATCTTGACTGGATTTCCAACGTCATCCTAGTCAAAAAGGCAAACGGCAAGTGGAGGATGTGTATAGATTTCAAAAAGCTGAATAAAGCCTGCCCGAAAGACAGCTACCCTCTGTCCAGAATTGATCAACTGGTGGATGCAACCTCGAGCCATGAGCTTCTCACCTTCATGGATGCATTCTCCGGCTATAATCAAATCAGGATGGCGTCAGAAGATGAAGAAAAAACTGCTTTCATTACTAACCATGGTCTTTACTGTTACAGGGTCATGCCTTTTGGCCTCAAAAATGCAGGTGCGACCTATCAGCAGCTGGTGAACAAAATCTTCAAGGAGCAGATCGGCCGCAACATGGAGGTCTACATGGACGACATGCTCGTGAAAAGTAAATCTTCCATGAACCACGTCACCGACCTCGAGGAGACCTTCGGCGCCCTCCGAAAATATAAGATGAAGCTGAACCCGACTAAGTGTGCTTTCGGGGTGACTTCGGGGAAATTTCTGAGCTTCATGGTATCAGAGCACGGGATCGAAGCCAATCCAGAGAAAATTCATGCCATCCAGGAGATGGCCGTCCCGAAGTCAATAAAAGAGGTTCAATGCCTTACAGGAAGGGTGGCAGCCCTGAATCGCTTCGTTGCGAGGTCGGCCGAACGGTGCTTACCCTTCTTCCAAACCCTCAAGCGGTCGAAGGACTTCTGTTGGACCACTGAGTGCCAACAGGCGTTCGAAGAACTAAGGAGCTACCTCGGCTCACCTTCGCTGTTAGCGAAGCCCGAGCTTGGAGAGGAGCTGTTCTTATACCTAGCGGTCTCCCCTATGGCTCTCGCAGCGGTTCTCGTCAAGGAAGAAGCAAAAATTCAACGGCCGATCTACTACATCAGTCGCGCATTGAGAGATGCCGAAACCAGGTATACTAAATTAGAGAAGCTAACTTACGCCCTGTTGATTGCAGTCCAGAGGCTCCGATCCTACTTTCAAGGGCACACCGTAACATTGCTCACCGACCAGCCGATCCAGGAGATTCTCCACCGAGCAGATGCCTTCGGGAGAATAGCGAAATGGACGATCGAGCTCATAGAATTCGACATCAACTATCGACCCAGACCGACGGTGAAAGCTCAGATATTGGCAGATTTTATAGTAGAATGCACTATCTCAAAGGAGGCCGAACCTGAACAGGGTGAAATTGACGGCCTGGAGCCCCGACCGAACTCCTCCGAAGAAAAAACAGACCCTCCTGATTGCTTTTGGGCCCTCTACGTGGACGGATCCTCCAACATGTCGGGCGCAGGTGCGGGCCTGATCTTGATCAGTCCGGAGGGAATCATCGCAAAGTATGCTCTACACTTCGAGTTTCCCACAACAAATAATGGAGCGGAATACAAAGCTCTGATCGCAGGATTGAGGATCGCCAAAGAATTGAGAGCAGATTGGCTCCAAGTTCACAGTGACTCCCAATTGGTGGTGGGACAAATCAACGGAAACTACGAAGCACGGGAGGACAGCATGGCTAAGTATCTTGAAAAGGTAAAGGAGCTCGTCCCTGCCTTTAGTAGCTTCAACATCAGGCAGATCCCAAGAATGAAAAACACCAGGGCTGATCTTCTCTCCAAGTTGGCTACGTTGGCTCCAACTGAATTGCCCAAGGGTGTTCTCTTTGAAGTTCTGAAGTGCCCAAGTACGGAAGAATCGCAGCCCGTGATGGAAATTGACCATGAGCCCAGTTGGATCAACCCACTGGTGGCATATCTCAGGGACGGGATTCTCCCTCATGATGCAAAAGAAGCTCGGAAGCTCAGAAATCAAGCCTCCCGGTACATCCTTTATGATGACAAGCTGTACAAGAGATCATACTCTTTGCCCTTTTTAAAATACCTCCGGCCTTCGGAAGCTGACTACGCCTTATGGGAGGTGCATGAGGGAATCTGCGAAAGCCATCTGGGGGCTAGATCCTTATCCCACAAGTTGCTCCGTCAAGGGTATTACTGGCCGACAATGTACCGTGACTCCATTGAATACGTCAGGAAATGTGACCGATGTCAGAGGTATGCCAACATCCAGAGACAGCCCACCACCGAGCTTACACCCTTGAGTGCCCCATGGCCGTTTGCACAATGGGGAATGGATATCCTTGGACCCTTTCCCGTGGCATCGGGGCAGAGGAAGTTCCTCTTGGTAGCAATTGACTATTTCACCAAGTGGGTCGAAGCTGAACTGCTGGCGAAAATCACGGAAGCTAAAGTGCAAGAGTTCGTCTGGAAGTCAATCGTTTGCAGGTTTGGCCTGCCGAGAACCCTAATTACTGATAACGGGCGACAATTTGCGGGAGCGAGATTCACCGAATTTTGTGAAGACCTAAATATTTTCCACAACTTCACATCGGTAGCCCATCCTCAGGCGAACGACGAAGCCGAAGTGACCAACAGAACTCTGCTGCAAGGGATCAAGACAAGGCTTGAAAAGGCGAAGGAAACTTGGGTAGATGAACTTTACTATGTGTTGTGGGCGTACCGAACTACCCAAAGACTGCCCAAGGGGGAGACCCCCTTCGCTCTAGCCTTCGACACGGAGGCTGTTATCCCAATTGAGCTCAAGCTCCGGTCGGTACGAGTCGTGGCATTCAACGAACATCACAATTCGCAAGGTCTTAAAGTCAATCTCGACTTACTGGAAGAAAAGCGGGAGGTAGCTCAAATTTGGATGGCAGCCTACAGACAGAAAGTTGTCCACTATTATAATTTTTAGATCAAAAATAAAATCTTTAGAGCAGGAGATCTAGTACTTCGACGAGCTGCTGTCTCGCAACCTCGGGATCGAGGGAAGCTCGTCCCAAATTGGGAAGGCCCATATGAAGTCAAGGAAGTAGTCCGGCCTGGAACTTATTACCTCAAGGAGCTCGGAGGAGCAGACCTCCCACGACCATGGAGCTCGAAAAATTTATGAATGTATTACCGATAACTTTATTTTAAATAAAAGTCTTACATCTACATGTCTTCTCTCTTGGCACGAGCCTATATCAACAGGACGATCGAAACAAACCATGTCGGGAGCAGAAGGAGAACTTCGCCTCGACAAAGTTGAAGGCCCAGTTATATTTAGACCGGATGGGGGGAGAAGCCCTGCAACGCCCATGTGTGCCCCCACAGCCATGTTAGGAACAGGAGGAGAACCTCATCCTAACATGAGCAAAGTCGAAGGCCCGGTTACATTTAGACCGGATGGGGAGAGAGGCCCTGCAACGCCCATATGTGCCTCCACAGCCATGTTAGGAACAGGAGGAGAACCTCATCCTAACATGAGCAAAGTCGAAGGCCCGATTACATTTAGACCGGATGGGGGGAGAGGCCCTGCAACACCCATATGTGCCTCCACAGTCATGTTAGGAACAAGAGAAGAATCTCGTCCTAACATAAGCAAAGTCGAAGGCCCGGTTACATTTAGACCGGATGGGGGGAGAGGCCCTGCAACGCCCATATGTGCCCCCACAGCCATGCTAGGAACAGGAGGAGAACATCGTCCTAACATGAGCAAAGTTGAAGGCCCGGTTACATTTACACCGGATGGGGAGAGATGCCCTACAACGCCCATATGTGCCCCCACAGCCATGTTAGGAACAGGAGGAGAACATCGTCCTAACATGAGCAAAGTTGAAGGCCCGGTTACATTTACACCGGATGGGGAGAGATGCCCTACAACGCCCATATGTGCCCCCACAGCCACGTTAGGGACAGGAGGAGAACCTCGCCCTAACTTGAGCAAAGTAGAGGGCCCGGTTACACTTAGACTGGATGGGGGGAGAGGCCCTGCAACGTCCATATGTGCCCCCATAGCTCTGTTAGAGACAAGAGGAGGACCTCGTTCTAACCAGAGCTGAAACCGATTACGTCAGAAATAGGGGAAGAACCTCGTCCTGACACCAATTAAGGTTTGATCATTCAAGACCGGATGGAAAAAAAGAAAACCTTCCCAGCAACCCCTCCGCGCTCCCACGACCCCACTAAGAGCAGGGGGAAAACCCCCACTCGAGAAAAGAAAAAAAAAGAGAGAAAGGGGGAGGGATTAAAAAGGAAAGCGACGAACTACATCAGCGACAACTGAAAAATAATTTACAAACACAGGGAACCTCATCTCGACGAGGATGGGGGGTCTCACCAAAATCCCCGACCTCCAAAAGGGCTCTCGACACGGGTCAAGGATAAGACGGCTTCCTCGGGGTGACGAGAAGCTTAGACCTCCGGGCTCGAACTCTGAAAGGAGGCGTCAAACTCGAGCAGTCCCGGACAAATCAGCGACCACAGATAGAGAGATGGGTCAATGCGACAGTGATCGAGTGCCTCCGAATGGCATCGATACCGAGCAAGGCAAAAGCCGAAGGAAGATCGGCAAACGACAATTCAACACGTGAGTAAAAGAGGTAGCGAAAAATCTCTTTCTCATGTTATTTACTAAATATGCATTACAGAGCCCTTAAGGCTGAAGAAGAAAAGAAAAAGAGGAGGAGAATACAACAATAACAATAGCAAGTGAAAGAAGCTCTGCAGGCGACGATTTGATGCAAAGTGCGGACAAGGTAACAACATCTCCTTCTCATTCTCGATTAACAAGATTACGTTACAAGACCCTGAGGGCCGAGAAACAAAAAAAAAATGACAACATTACTACAAAACTCGGAAGGAACACATTAGGGACCACTTCAAGCTTTCGACTTTTCCTTTCGGTTCCGTCCTTCTCGACAGTATTTTTCAGTGCACGTGATAAATCCCTCGGCTCTCACCCCCCGGCTCGTTCCGCTCCATCGCCGAAACCCCAACCCTAGGGGGAAAAGGGGGGGATAGAATTCAAGGGGCAGCGACGGCGACGGCAGCAGCGACGACGACCTGCATCAGAAAGAACCGAAAGTACCCCGGAGGCCGCGATGATGTCGAAGGTATACACCACCACCGTGTGCTCCACGGCAACCACCGTCCTAGGTACTTCGATAAGGTCGGCATGCGCTACTTCCACCGTCCCCGCAACAAGTTCTACTGCCCCACCGTCAGCGCCGACCGCTTCTGGACCCTCAGCCCTGACGACGTCAAGAAACCCGCCACCGCCTGTGATGACAACTCTGCCCCCTTGACCGGTGTCACCCCGTTCAACTACTCTAAAATTCTCAGGCGGAACACGCTCATCGGTTGTTTCCGTTATTAAATTCCTGTTGTTGAAGGAATTCTCCCTCGAGCCCCCTTTAAGGTGGTGGGAACTCTCAGTGACAGTTCGACAGTCGGAGGATTCACAGGCTGCTATTTTTCCCCTCCTACTCCTCTTGATCCGTGGCATCCTCTCGAGGTTAGCCATCGGGGCAGAAGCCCCGATGGGAGAACCCCTCGAAGGGGCTCGGAAGACTGAAGGCGGCGGGGAGCCGGTGGAGATGGCGAAGACTGGTGCGAAGAGTGCTTAGAGTCGAAAAGGGCACCAATGGAGTGACTAAACTCTCAAGCAGAAGAAATGTGTCAACTCTCAGGCGAAGTGAAGCCCCTGGAGGGAAGGAGGGGGCTTAAATAAGCGATGGGGCCTGGCGCAGTTATGGTGGCGGATATCCCTAAGTCCACCTGCGCCCGCCACGTGTCCCACTCACCGTGATGTAGGGCTAGCTGCCAGAGGGACCATTATGGTGTGGCGCTTAGGACTACGCTCCGGGGAGAATTCCAAAAGGACTCTTCGGATCGCCCTAATCAGAAAAAGACTCCAGCACGCGCACATTGAATGCCAAGATTTCTGTACTTCCTTCATTCGAAACTCGAACTCGAAAGTAGGGAGACTGGTGTTGGGTATAAAATACCCTCCAACCGAAGTTCGTGACAGGAGTGACCCTCCGGGGATTCTACCAACTTCCGACCTTCGGCGACATCTCTCCAAACCTCTCTGGCGGCCGAGCATCTGCAACACCCCCAAGTTTTGCCGATGGATAAACCCCCTCCAGTGTCGACCAGATTCTTCACGACGGATGGACTCCTACGAGAGCCGGACTCCATCCCCGACTCCGTCTGCAGGAAGACTTCGCCCGAACTCCTACGGGAGCCGGACTTCACCCCCGACTTTAATTGTAGGTAGACTTCGCCCGGACTCCTACGGGAGCTGGACCTCATCCCCGACTCCGGCTGCAGGAAGACTTCGCTCGGACTCCTACGGGAGCCGGACCTCGTCCCCGACTCCGGCTACAGGAAGAATTTGTCCGGACTCCTACGGGAGCCGGACTTCGCCCTCGACTTCAATTGCAGGCAAACTTCGCCCGGACTCCTACGGGAGCCGGACCTCGTCCCCGACTTCGGCTGCAGGAAGACTTCGCCCGGACTCCTACGGGAGCCGGACTTCGCCTCCGACTTTAATTGTAGGTAGACTTCGCCCGGACTCCTACGGGAGCCGGACCTCATCCCCGACTCTGACTGCAGGAAGACTTC
Organism: Elaeis guineensis; assembly: GCF_000442705.2. Lineage (NCBI taxonomy): Eukaryota > Viridiplantae > Streptophyta > Magnoliopsida > Arecales > Arecaceae > Elaeis > Elaeis guineensis. Next base: position 110,681,411 of record NC_026003.2, read on the forward strand.
GCCCGGACTCCTACGGGAGCCGGACTTCGTCCCCGACTCCGGCTGCAGGAAGACTTCGCTCGGACTCCTACGGGAGCCGGACCTCATCCCCGACTCCGACTGTAGGAAGAATTCGTCCGGACTCCTACGGGAGCCGGACTTCGCCCCTGACTTCAATTGCAGGTGGACTTCGCCCGGACTCCTACGGGAGCCAGACTTCGCCCCCGACTCCGGCTGCAGGAAGACTTCTTCCGGACTCCTACGAGAGCCGGACTTCGCCCCCGACTTTAATTGCAGGTAGACTTCGCCCGGACTCCTACGGGAGCCGGACCTCGTCCCCGACTCCGGCTGCAGCAAGACTTCACCCAGACTCCTATGGGAGCCGAACTTCATCTCCGACTTTGACTGCAGAAAGACTTCATCCGGACTCCTACGGGAGCCGGACTCCGAGCTCCTCTCAAACGGGTAGCTAGCCACCTCTCTCCGCTAGACACTCCAGCCGAACTTCGACCGACAGGCCTGGACCCCCTGGCAGACCATAATAATGGCCACGATTTTGCTCTACTTCCTGCAACGGATTCCGCGGCTCCATCACACCCTGGCAGGCCGCAGTAACGGCCACGACTCTGCTCCACTTCCTGCAACAGATTTCGTGCGGCTCCATCACTCCCTAGCAGACCACAATAATGACCACGATTCTGCTCCACTTCTTGCGACGGATACCGCGCAGTTCCTCCACCCTCTGGCAAGTCGCGGCAACGGACGCCCCTCCACTCCCAACAACAGACTCCACGTGATAGGTCCCGGTGATGGCCACGATTTCACTCCACTACTCTTGACAACAAACTCCTCCTGACCCCGAGCGGCCCACGGCCAGACGGCTACAAATGTCGCTATCAGTCCGTTGCGCCCTCCGTCTATAAAAGGGGGGACCCCAGATACGTTATTCTCTAAGCTCTAATTTCTGTCCCAAAACTCTGCTAAAATTTTCGTTCGAGCACTCTATTCTTGTTGAGACAGAGAACTGACTTGAGCGTCGGAGGGTCTTGCCGGAGCAACCCCAACTCCGGTTTAGACTTCTTTTGCAGGTCCCAGCGGCGATCGCGACTCCCTCGACTCCAGCTTCTCCGACGCAGGCAGATTTTTGCACCAACAAAAGTAAACACTACTTACCTCAAAAGAAAATCCAAACTAAAAATTCTAGAAATCTTGAAAATCCTTCTCTGGACCTGATACGTCAAATATCATATTTTGATCAAAATTTCATCGAATAAAAGAAAATTAAAATTTATTAAAATTCAATGTCCCCACATGGATCAATTTGACGACAGCATCCAGGATTTTCGAACTAATCCATGAAAACTCTTCTTATATTTCTTTTAATTATTATTATAAATAATAATAATTTTTTTTTTAATTCCATAAATCCTAAAAAAATCTAAAAGAGAGAGAACAGAAAGTTTCTCTCTCCCTTTTTTTTTTCTCTCTCTTTTTTTTATTTTTCTTCTTTTTCTTTTCTCTTTTTTCTTCTTTTTCTTCTTTTTCTTTTTCTTCATTTTCTTCTTTTTCTTTTTCTTTTTTTCTTCTTTTTCTCGGGCTTCTTCCTAGCCGAAACAGGGGACCGACGGGTCCCCTCCTTTGCTCGACCGTTCAGGCCACAACTGTCATGGCGGAGGCCGGCGGCAGAGGGGGGCCACTCTCCCGGGTTCAGAGAGGCAAGGCCGGCGGTCGGTTGTGATCGCCGGCACCGAAAAATCTAAGGGAAGAAGAGACCAAAATAGGGGTCTCTTCTCTGACCAAAAATCGGCGATACCCATCGCCGGCAGTCGCGCACAGAGGCACGGGAAGAAGGGAAAAGAAGAGAGGAAGAGAAGGAGAACTTACTTCGGCCTCCGGTGACCTCGTCGGTGAGCAATCACGGTGAGAACAAAATGAGTATCCGCGGCTCCAATCGGGAAATCAGGGAGAAAGAGAGGGGAAGAGGGGAAGAGGACCGATGATCGGCTTCTAAGGAAGGGGAGGATCTTTTTATAGAGAGCCCTAGGACTCCCGGTCACCAAGATCTTATCGAGGAAGAAGACTCCTATCGGGAGTCTTCTTCTCAATTTTTTCCTATTTTCATTTTTTTTTTTTGGCTTGGGTCTTGCTAGATGGGCTTGGGCTTTGGGCTATAACATTCTTCACCCCTAAAAGGAATTTCGTCCTCAAAATTTTTCATACCTGTAGTCTCGAAGAGCTGGAGATATTTTTGCTTCATTTCTTCCTCTAGCTCCCAAGTAGCTTCTCTTTCCGAATGTCGACTCCACTGTACCTTGACATAAGGAATGTTACGACGTCTCAGTACT